>NC_143032.1:66877500-67160000 GCF_057628025.1 Oncorhynchus mykiss | reverse complement strand
CACACCAGATACTCAATGTCCCTTTGTTCAGGGACACGTTATTCAATTTCTGTTACTCACATGTTTGTGGAACTTGTTCAGTTCATGTTGTTGAATCTTGTTATGTTCATACAAATATTTACACATGTTAATTTAGCTGAAAATAAACACAGATGACAGTGAGAGGACGTTTCTTTAATTTTCTGAGTTAATTACCAACCGTGCTACACATTTCCACAACTCTACACCACAGAAGGGAGTGAGGTGGAGTGGAGTGCCTTACACCTTTTCCACATTACTGTCCATGTCCATGAGGGGGAGTAAGAGCCCTACGTTTCACTATCTCCTTTTGTCTTCATTACCAGCAGCCTCTTATCTTCACCAGTCAACCTTCTCTCATGGCTCATCACGCCACACATTGTGTGTGACCAAAACCTTATTCCCTATAATGTGCACTAAGTTTGACCAGTAGTTGCATATATAGGGAATATGATGCCAGTGGGCCCTGGTAAAAAGAAGTGCACTACAGGATGCAATTTTAGACACAACCATGGCCTGTGAAGAACATGGCGTCCCCGTCTCATATTCTCTTCCCAGGCTATATATAATATCATCAGCCATCTCTGATAGCAGGTAGGTATAAATAAATAAATAGGTGGCCTGTCCTGCTGGCAAACCTGTGTTTGAGTGACATGGACAGCCTGTCTCGCTGTTGAGGTTCCAGAGGAGCTGCTCAGTCCACTTTAAATGCCCCTTTATAACTGGGGAAAGCAGACAGATATGTGTTAATGAATCCACATGCTTCGGTAACTCAAGCCCCCCTCCCAGCCCCTCTCCCAGGCCCCTGGCCACCCCACCCTACCAGGGCCCAAGTCAAGGACTCAGAGGTCAGAGGTCAAAGGCAGAGGTCACTAGGATTTAAGCAGCCTGGCCCTGGTAGACAGAGGTTATCATGGTCCTAATGGAGTTGGTGAAATAGTTCAATTAAACAGCAGTGTTACTGTGGTGATTCTCTCAGGTACAGCGCACACTGGGGAATTAGCTGTTAGGGGAAAACAATGTGTCAGGCTGAATGTAACTGGTTGATCTCTAAAACAAGCTCACATTTAGAGAATGTACAAAATGGTATGTGGGTCATCCTACTAAATCTACAGCAATTGTATCTGTTTTTCATTTATTGGATGATGGTGAAATAAAAAGAAAAATAGCCATTCCGTTCCATCTTACCCAAAGATAAAAGGCTTCAACCATATATAGGTTTCAACCATACGGTGCAGTACAACATCACATAACATACAAACTTTGACTTTGGTACCGTCACATACAGTACATACTGGATATTACATGTAATGTGAGACTCAAAGAAACCTGCCTTTGATTTCATGTCTATAATTAAACACACTGTTATGCTATTAGAGCCATTTCAATCAGTTAAGTAAGCAGCAGAAAGAGACAACAAATCTTGTAGGGCACACGAAAGCACCGCTGTGTCGCCAATCAGAGGAGAAGTGTACAGTACAGGAAAGGCCTCTTGATTGAGGATAAACCTCAGTACATGAAAGGCTAGTTTTCCCTGTGTGTGTGAGTCTTTTCTGAGAGAACTATCAAATCCCTGTGCCACCAGCAAGACTGGTCTGTATCCCAAATGGCACCGTATATATATGGTGCACTACTGTTGACCAAGGCCCTTGACCTACAGTAGTTCACCACATAGGGAATAGGGTGCCATTTGTGTGGCAACCTGGATATCAAACAATGTTTCATTTGAGTGAAAATAAAATGTCCTTGCGGTTTCCAGAAGTATTTCCTCCCCACGCTTCAGACTCTGACATAGCAACCCAAACAGTCGCCCGCGTGGAGCCCAGCCGTCACTTTAATCTTTTGATCAATGAGCCAAATAAATCCATGTTCTCTGCTGCTAGACATTATGGCAAAGAATAATAGGAAACGGCCCCGAGCGCAGTGTATAAGGTCCCTCCTCACAGCTCACAGACCAGTGTGTAAGGTCACTCCTCACAGCTCACAGACCAGTGTGTAAGGTCCCTCCTCACAGCTCACAGACCAGTGTGTAAGGTCACTCCTCACAGCTCACAGACCAGTGTGTAAGGTCACTCCTCGCAGCTCACAGACCAGTGTGTAAGGTCACTCCTCACAGCTCACAGACCAGTGTGTAAGGTCACTCCTCACAGCTCACAGACCAGTGTGTAAGGTCTCTCCTCACAGCCCCCAGACCAGTGTGTACGGTCACTCCTCACAGCTCACGGACCAGTGTTTAAGGTCACTCCTCACAGCTTACAGACTAGTGTGTAAGGTCACTCCTCACAGCTCACAGACCAGTGTGTAAGGTCACTCCTCACAGCTCACAGACCAGTGTGTAAGGTCACTCCTCACAGCTCACAGACCAGTGTGTAAGGTCACTCCCCATAGCTCACAGATCAGTGTGTAAGGTCACTCCTCACAGCTCACAGACCAGTGTGTAAGGTCACTCCTCATAGCTCACATACCAGTGTGCAAGGTCCCTCCTCATAGCTCACAGACCAGTGTGTAAGGCCACTCCTCATAGTTCACAGACCAGTGTGTAAGGTCCCTCCTCACAGCTCACAGACCAGTGTGTAAGGTCACTCCTCGCAGCTCACAGACCAGTGTGTAAGGTCACTCCTCGCAGCTCACAGACCAGTGTGTAAGGTCACTCCTCACAGCTCACATACCAGTGTGTAAGGTCACTCCTCATAGCTCACAGACCAGTGTGTAAGGTCACTCCTCATAGCTCACAGGCCAGTGTGTGAGCGTATGTACAGTATGTGTGTGTGTGTATTCATTTGTGCATGCATGATACACACACTCCACACATAATATGTCAATGAGAAGCTTACAGCCTCAACAGGCAACACACCAAGACACTACACTTACAAATGTAAATACTTCAAATGAATATGTGCCTGTTGACCAATAGCGTATATATTCCACTATTAAGTTTACGTAAGCAATATGTAAGCATTATGCCATATTGATGCAGATAACTCCATAGATGAGTGAATATTGCACACAGTCTACTAATGGAGCTGTGGTGTAGAAGATAAGCCACAGCTCTGACAGTAGAGTTATGTTGTCTTGTGGTGTAGAAGATAAGCCACAGCTCTGACAGTAGAGTTCTGTTGTCTTGTGGTGTAGAATATAAGCCACAGCTCTGACAGTAGAGTTATGTTGTCTTGTGGTGTAGAAGATACGCCACAGCTCTGACAGTAGAGTTCTGTTGTCTTGTGGTGTAGAAGGTAAGCCACAGCTCTGACAGTAGAGTTATGCTGTCTTGTGGTGTAGAAGATAAGCCACAGCTCTGACAGTAGAGTTATGCTGTCTTGTGGTGTAGAAGATAAGCCACAGCTCTGACAGTAGAGTTATGCTGTCTTGTGGTGTAGAAGATAAGCCACAGCTCTGACAGTAGAGTTCTGTTGTCTTGTGGTGTAGAAGGTAAGCCACAGCTCTGACAGTAGAGTTATGCTGTCTTGTGGTGTAGAAGATAAGCCACAGCTCTGACAGTAGAGTTATGCTGTCTTGTGGTGTAGAAGATACGCCACAGCTCTGACAGTAGAGTTATGTTGTCTTGTGGTGTAGAAGATAAGCCACAGCTCTGACAGTAGAGTTATGCTGTCTTGTGGTGTAGAAGATAAGCCACAGCTCTGACAGTAGAGTTATGCTGTCTTGTGGTGTAGAAGATAAGCCACAGCTCTGACAGTAGAGTTATGTTGTCTTGTGGTGTAGAAGATAAGCCACAGCTCTGACAGTAGAGTTATGTTGTCTTGTGGTGTAGAAGATAAGCCACAGCTCTGACAGTAGAGTTATGTTGTCTTGTGGTGTAGAAGATAAGCCACAGCTCTGACAGTAGAGTTATGTTGTCTTGTGGTGTAGAAGATAAGCCACAGCTCTGACAGTAGAGTTATGCTGTCTTGTGGTGTAGAAGATAAGCCACAGCTCTGACAGTAGAGTTATGTTGTCTTGTGGTGTAGAAGGTAAGCCACAGCTCTGACAGTAGAGTTATGCTGTCTTGTGGTGTAGAAGATAAGCCACAGCTCTGACAGTAGAGTTCTGTTGTCTTGTGGTGTAGAAGATAAGCCACAGCTCTGACAGTAGAGTTATGCTGTCTTGTGGTGTAGAAGATAAGCCACAGCTCTGACAGTAGAGTCCTGTTGTCTTGTGGTGTAGAAGGTAAGCCACAGCTCTGACAGTAGAGTTATGTTGTCTTGTGGTGTAGAAGATAAGCCACAGCTCTGACAGTAGAGTTATGTTGTCTTGTGGTGTAGAAGGTAAGCCACAGCTCTGACAGTAGAGTTATGCTGTCTTGTGGTGTAGAAGATAAGCCACAGCTCTGACAGTAGAGTTCTGTTGTCTTGTGGTGTAGAAGATAAGCCACAGCTCTGACAGTAGAGTTATGCTGTCTTGTGGTGTAGAAGATAAGCCACAGCTCTGACAGTAGAGTCCTGTTGTCTTGTGGTGTAGAAGATAAGCCACAGCTCTGACAGTAGAGTTATGTTGTCTTGTGGTGTAGAAGATAAGCCACAGCTCTGACAGTAGAGTTCTGTTGTCTTGTGGTGTAGAAGATAAGCCACAGCTCTGACAGTAGAGTTCTGTTGTCTTGTGGTGTAGAAGGTAAGCCACAGCTCTGACAGTAGAGTTATGTTGTCTTGTGGTGTAGAAGATAAGCCAAAGCTCTGACAGTAGAGTTACGCTGTCTTGTGGTGTAGAAGGTAAGCCACAGCTCTGACAGTAGAGTTCTGTTGTCTTGTGGTGTAGAAGATAAGCCACAGCTCTGACAGTAGAGTTCTGTTGTCTTGTAGTGTAGAAGATACGCCACATCTCTGACAGTAGAGTTATGCTGTCTTGTGGTGTAGAAGATAAGCCACAGCTCTGATAGTAGAGTTATGTTGTCTTGTGGTGTAGAAGATAAGCCACAGCTCTGACAGTAGAGTTATGTTGTCTTGTGGTGTAGAAGATAAGTCACAGCTCTGATAGTAGAGTTATGTTGTCTTGTGGTGTAGAAGATAAGCCACAGCTCCGTCAGTAGAGTTATGTTGTCTTGTGGTGCAGAAGATAAGCCACAGCTCTGACAGTAGAGTTATGCTGTCTTGTGGTGTAGAAGATAAGCCACAGCTCTGACGGTAGAGTTATGTTGTCTTGTGGTGTAGAAGATAAGCCACAGCTCTGACAGTAGAGTTATGTTGTCTTGTGGTGTAGAAGATAAGCCACAGCTCTGACAGTAGAGTTATGTTGTCTTGTGGTGTAGAAGATAAGCCACAGCTCTGACAGTAGAGTTATGCTGTCTTGTGGTGTAGAAGATAAGCCACAGCTCTGACAGTAGAGTTCTGTTGTCTTGTGGTGTAGAAGGTAAGCCACAGCTCTGACAGTAGAGTTATTCTGTCTTGTGGTGTAGAAGATAAGCCACAGCTCTGACAGTAGAGTTCTGTTGTCTTGTGGTGTAGAAGATAAGCCACAGCTCTGACAGTAGAGTTATGCTGTCTTGTGGTGTAGAAGATAAGCCACAGCTCTGACAGTAGAGTTATGCTGTCTTGTGGTGTAGAAGATAAGCCACAGCTCTGACAGTAGAGTCCTGTTGTCTTGTGGTGTAGAAGGTAAGCCACAGCTCCGTCAGTAGAGTTATGTTGTCTTGTGGTGCAGAAGATAAGCCACAGCTCTGACAGTAGAGTTATGCTGTCTTGTGGTGTAGAAGATAAGCCACAGCTCTGACGGTAGAGTTATGTTGTCTTGTGGTGTAGAAGATAAGCCACAGCTCTGACAGTAGAGTTATGTTGTCTTGTGGTGTAGAAGATAAGCCACAGCTCTGACAGTAGAGTTATGTTGTCTTGTGGTGTAGAAGATAAGCCACAGCTCTGACAGTAGAGTTATGCTGTCTTGTGGTGTAGAAGATAAGCCACAGCTCTGACAGTAGAGTTCTGTTGTCTTGTGGTGTAGAAGGTAAGCCACAGCTCTGACAGTAGAGTTATTCTGTCTTGTGGTGTAGAAGATAAGCCACAGCTCTGACAGTAGAGTTCTGTTGTCTTGTGGTGTAGAAGATAAGCCACAGCTCTGACAGTAGAGTTATGCTGTCTTGTGGTGTAGAAGATAAGCCACAGCTCTGACAGTAGAGTTATGCTGTCTTGTGGTGTAGAAGATAAGCCACAGCTCTGACAGTAGAGTCCTGTTGTCTTGTGGTGTAGAAGGTAAGCCACAGCTCCGTCAGTAGAGTTATGTTGTCTTGTGGTGCAGAAGATAAGCCACAGCTCTGACAGTAGAGTTATGCTGTCTTGTGGTGTAGAAGATAAGCCACAGCTCTGACGGTAGAGTTATGTTGTCTTGTGGTGTAGAAGATAAGCCACAGCTCTGACAGTAGAGTTATGTTGTCTTGTGGTGTAGAAGATAAGCCACAGCTCTGACAGTAGAGTTATGTTGTCTTGTGGTGTAGAAGATAAGCCACAGCTCTGACAGTAGAGTTATGCTGTCTTGTGGTGTAGAAGATAAGCCACAGCTCTGACAGTAGAGTTCTGTTGTCTTGTGGTGTAGAAGATAAGCCACAGCTCTGACAGTAGAGTTATGCTGTCTTGTGGTGTAGAAGATAAGCCACAGCTCTGACAGTAGAGTCCTGTTGTCTTGTGGTGTAGAAGGTAAGCCACAGCTCTGACAGTAGAGTTATGTTGTCTTGTGGTGTAGAAGATAAGCCACAGCTCTGACAGTAGAGTTATGCTGTCTTGTGGTGTAGAAGATAAGTCACAGCTCTGACAGTAGAGTTCTGTTGTCTTGTGGTGTAGAAGATAAGCCACAGCTCTGACAGTAGAGTTATGTTGTCTTGTGGTGTAGAAGATAAGCCACAGCTCTGACAGTAGAGTTCTGTTGTCTTGTGGTGTAGAAGGTAAGCCACAGCTCTGACAGTAGAGTTATGTTGTCTTGTGGTGTAGAAGATAAGCCACAGCTCTGACAGTAGAGTTACGCTGTCTTGTGGTGTAGAAGGTAAGCCACAGCTCTGACAGTAGAGTTCTGTTGTCTTGTGGTGTAGAAGATAAGCCACAGCTCTGACAGTAGAGTTCTGTTGTCTTGTAGTTTAGAAGATACGCCACAGCTCTGACAGTAGAGTTATGCTGTCTTGTGGTGTAGAAGATAAGCCACAGCTCTGATAGTAGAGTTATGTTGTCTTGTGGTGTAGAAGATAAGCCACAGCTCTGACAGTAGAGTTATGTTGTCTTGTGGTGTAGAAGATAAGTCACAGCTCTGATAGTAGAGTTATGTTGTCTTGTGGTGTAGAAGATAAGCCACAGCTCCGTCAGTAGAGTTATGTTGTCTTGTGGTGCAGAAGATAAGCCACAGCTCTGACAGTAGAGTTATGCTGTCTTGTGGTGTAGAAGATAAAACACAGCTCTGACAGTATAGTTCTGTTGTCTTGTGGTGTAGAAGATAAGCCACAGCTCTGACAGTAGAGTTATGCTGTCTTGTGGTGTAGAAGATAAGCCACAGCTCTGACAGTAGAGTTATGCTGTCTTGTGGTGTAGAAGATAAGCCACAGCTCTGACAGTAGAGTTATGTTGTCTTGTGGTGTAGAAGGTAAGCCACAGCTCTGACAGTAGAGTTCTGTTGTCTTGTAGTGTAGAAGATAAGCCACAGCTCTGACAGTAGAGTTATGCTGTCTTGTGGTGTAGAAGATAAGCCACAGCTCTGACAGTAGAGTTATTTTGTCTTGTAGTGTAGAAGATAAGCCACAGCTCTGACAGTAGAGTTATGTTGTCTTGTAGTGTAGAAGATAAGCCACAGCTCTGATAGTAGAGTTCTGTTGTCTTGTAGTGTAGAAGATACGCCACAGCTCTGACAGTAGAGTTATGTTGTCTTTTGGTGTAGAAGATAAGCCACAGCTCTGACAGTAGAGTTATGTTGTCTTGTGGTGTAGAAGATAAGCCACAGCTCTGACAGTAGAGTTATGCTGTCTTGTGGTGTAGAAGATAAGCCACAGCTCTGACAGTAGAGTTCTGTTGTCTTGTGGTGTAGAAGATAAGCCACAGCTCTGACAGTAGAGTTATGCTGTCTTGTGGTGCGGAAGAGGAGCCACAGCTCTGACAGTAGAGTTATGCTGTCTTGTGGTGTAGAAGATAAGCCACAGCTCTGACAGTAGAGTTATGTTGTCTTGTGGTGTAGAAGATAAGCCACAGCTCTGACAGTAGAGTTATGTTGTCTTGTGGTGCGGAAGAGGAGCCAATAGGGCTCTAGTGTCTCTTGGTTGTGCTTGGGTTCTGAGAGAGGAGAGCTAGTTTGTCTTGTGTTTGTGTTGCGGAAGGTGAGCTGGAGCTCTGAGAAACAGAGCTCATCAATTCAGGTGCCTGACAGAGCCAGATAAGCATCTCACCCTCGGCAGAAATAACACAGCATCCTATTGAGGCCTGATAATTACAGAGACACACTGCCACACCAGGGCTGATGTATCACCTTCAGATAGCAATCTCACAGCCCACCGCTACACACACATGCACAAACACAGACACACAAGTGTACACACACACATACGTGCATGAACACACACAGATGCACACACACTAAAAGGAGCTAATGGGAAATGAACGTTCCCATTAATGACTAAGCCATTCTATCAGTGGATAAATTGACCTACATGGCAATTAAATGAAAGGGCAGTATATCCCACTGCAGTCGTTAATGTGAGTGGTTTATCTAAAGTTTTCATGAATTGAATCTGTTTCTTCAGAGTTGTGTACTGACGCCACAGGTAGACAGGCCTCTTTCAACGTGGCCCTTTACCAGATAAGAAATATCACTGATGAGGTGTGTCAGAGGTGTTACCGCGCTGTCTTGTTGTCACCAAACATACACTCCAAAGAAGCTACACACTCAACAACCTGTCCATGGTCTTGTCCCAACAAATAGTGCAGTAGTCAAACATTAGCAGCACCCCAGCCATCCTCAAAGCTAACGTATGGCCTGAGCATGACTTTCCAACAGTCAGGCTTTCCTCACCTGCAGCCGTCCTATAGATAGATGTTTTACATGATGCAGTGTAGCAGTGTGTAAAGTACAGGAGAGGGTCATTGTGTGTGCTTGCAGGTGATTCATTCTTCTAGAAGTTCCCATTCTTTATCTGATGGGCATATCTGCTGACAGGACTGGGTGTTCTGAAGCATTGTTTTTTTTCGGTAGAACTGTCCACATTTGATACGCTGTTAACCTGGGGCTAGTTCACAGAGAGAAATCACTGCAGCATGTCTGACATTGTGTAGAAACATTCCCCTGAGCATAAAGTCAGCCCTATGATACATGTATATATTGTATGATACTATGGTGGAGTCACACAATGGAGGGTCATTTCCGGCATGTGTCCGGGGCCTTTTGGATGAGCACTTCTGAACCATCACTGTGTCCGACCATCTCTAAGGCTTTCTTTTTCTGAATCTGGAAGTTAGATTTCGGGTATGAATATCAGTTCTTGTCCCTTGAAGTTATCCATAAGTAAAAAGTTTTGATTAGCCCCCTAACGAAAATGATCAAAGAAATTCAATGAAACACTCAATGTCAATTTATTAGGACCCCTAAGAAATGTAGAGTAATTGATTAAAAAGAAAAGATTCATTACAAGTTGATTTATAACCCGGAGCCTCAGTGGGCCGGATAGTGTTGCCTGGAGGCCTGATTATCTGGTTCTTCAGTAGACAGTACTAGGCTGGGTGAAAAAGGTTTGTCCCAAATGGCACCCTACTCCCTATACAGTACTTTGGACCAGAATCCTATGTGTCCTGGTCAAAAGTAAGGAATAGGGTGCCATTTGGGACACACAACATGTGCTTTACAGAGGGTCAACAAAGCCTGGCCAGCCACAGGTAAAACCTTACTCCACTGGGACAGCAAAGCCTGGCCAGCCACAGGTAAAACCTTACTCCACTGGGACAGCAAAGCCTGACCAGCCACAGGTAAAACCTTACTCCACTAGGACAGCAAAGCCTGGCCAGCCACAGGTAAAGCCTTACTCCACTGGGACAGCAAAGCCTGGCCAGCCACAGGTAAAACCTTACTCCACTGGGACAGCAAAGCCTGACCAGCCACAGGTAAAACCTTACTCCACTGGGACAGCAAAGCCTGACCAGCCACAGGTAAAACCTTACTCCACTGGGACAGCAAAGCCTGACCAGCCACAGGTAAAACCTTACTCCACTGGGACAGCAAAGCCTGACCAGCCACAGGTAAAACCTTACTCCACTGGGACAGCAAAGCCTGACCAGCCACAGGTAAAACCTTACTCCACTGGGACAGCAAAGCCTGACCAGCCACAGGTAAAACCTTACTCCACTGGGACAGCAAAGCCTGACCAGCCACAGGTAAAACCTTACTCCACTGGGACAGCAAAGCCTGACCAGCCACAGGTAAAACCTTACTCCACTAGGACAGCAAAGCCTGACCAGCCACAGGTAAAACCTTACTCCACTGGGACAGCAAAGCCTGACCAGCCACAGGTAAAACCTTACTCCACTGGGACAGCAAAGCCTGACCAGCCACAGGTAAAACCTTACTCCACTGGGACAGCAAAGCCTGGCCAGCCACAGGTAAAGCCTTACTCCACTGGGACAGCAAAGCCTGACCAGCCACAGGTAAAACCTTACTCCACTGGGACAGCACTTTTGTGGCATAATAAATAGTCCAGGACTGTACCCGATACTCCACACAGTGACGGGTGGAGATATTGCAGTGTGTGTGTGTGTGTGTGTGTGTGTGTGTGTGTGTGTGTGTGTGTGTGTGTGTTTAAATGAAGGAAATGAATTCCTCTTTTCTACTCCTTTTCCCTATAGCTCTCTTACTCTTCTCTCACTGTGTCATTCACAAAGGGAAGAGTATGAGACATCTCATCTTAACCTGATCTAAGAGGCTCCTGTTTCCAATCACATGTTCTAGAACAGGTAAGCAACTCCACAGGGAACACAGAGAAGGTTCTGAGAGCTCTAAATAACCCTTTAACATTCTATTGTATGAGCTCAACTGTCTGGGAGAGAAGGAAGGTGGCGCCTGGAGGACAACCTCACTGTACCCCACACAGACACAGGGAGAAAAAAAGAACTTGTCTGCTGGCTGCCGAGAGAATGAGGCTGTATGTAGAAGTGGCAGACAGGAACAAATCATCACTGAGAGGGTGCTGGTGAATGCGAACAGAGACCACGCAGAACACAGCAAATACAGTTGGCTCTGTCTGTATTGCACATTAATCTGATGAGGTTCCTCACACAAATAATCCCTCTGAATTGTGATGATGATGCATGTGTAGATGTGTGTGGTGTGAGGGATAAGGACTCTCTGACATACTCTCCAAGGGAAGCTATCCTAATCAATGAAGGGGTCTATACTGTGTTAACCATGCCCATTAGAGAAGCCAAACGCTCCTCCCTATGTGCTCTAGTGTAAGGCTGCTTATTCTACAGCAGCATAGTATAGTTCTGCTCTGCTCTGTAGCTAGCTGCCCATCTCTCTCTGTCGGATCTGCTCTGTAGCTAGCTGCCCATCTCTCTCTGTCGGATCTGCTCTGTAGCTAGCTGCCCATCTCTCTCTATCGGATCTGCTCTGTAGCTAGCTGCCCTTCTCTCTCAGTCAGACTTTCTCTGTAGCTAGCTGCTCTTCTCTCTCAGTCAGACCTTCTCTGTAGCTAGCTGCTCTTCTCTCTGTCAGACATTCTCTGTAGGTAGCTGCTCTTCTCTCGCAGTCAGACCTGCTCTGTAGCTAGCTGCTCTTCTCTCTGTCAGACCTACTCTGTAGCTAGCTGCTCTTCTCTCAGTTAGACCTACTCTGCAGCTAGCTGCTCTTCTCTCTGTCAGACCTACTCTGTAGCTAGCTGCCCTTCTCTCTCAGTCAGACCTGCTCTATAGCTAGCTGCCCTTCTCTCTCAGTCAGACCTTCTCTGTAGGTAGCTGGTCTTCTCTCTCAGTCAGACCTACTCTGTAGCTAGCTGCCCTTCTCTCTCAGTCAGACCTTCTCTGTAGGTAGCTGCTCTTCTCTCTCAGTCAGACCTGCTCTGTAGCTAGCTGCTCTTCTCTCAGTCAGACCTTCTCTGTAGGTTGCTGCTCATCTCTCAGTCAGACCTACTCTGTAGCTAGCTGCTCTTCTCTCTGTCAGACCTGCAGGCCTGCTCTGCAGCTAGTGGAACCTGCAGCAGGCAGCATGCTGTGGCCTTTCCCCTGCTCCCCTGCTGCTCTTTCCCCTGCTCGTTCCTGTCTGATTCACCCCAGCACATAGCTCACAGCAGGTAGGACATCCAGCTCCTCCACAGCAGCCTTGTACAGCAACTGACCTGTGAACCTGTCAGGAGACCCCCTAAAGTTACTCTACTCTCCCTATACACAGTGCGGTCTGGATTCTGAGACCCGCTTTCAGAGGCCTTGATGTAATACATGTAGCATACAGGGTATATATGTGAATTTGTTTAAGCCAGCACATCTGTCACTCACTCACTCGGCTGGAACTCACAGGGCTTGAACTCACAGGGCTGGAACTCAACAGGGCCAGATCTCACAGGGCCAGAACTCACAGGGCCGGAACACACAG
The DNA here is from genome assembly GCF_057628025.1 of Oncorhynchus mykiss. Lineage (NCBI taxonomy): Eukaryota > Metazoa > Chordata > Actinopteri > Salmoniformes > Salmonidae > Oncorhynchus > Oncorhynchus mykiss. The sequence continues at coordinate 67,147,460 of NC_143032.1, read as the reverse complement.
GGCTGGAGTGATTTTCCCTGTTTTTTACATCTTGTCCTGGAGAGCCGCAGGCTGAGCAGGCATTTGTTACAGCCCAGCACTAACACACATTTGATTAAGCTAATCAATCAAGGTCCAGTACATACAACAGCACTGGAGTAACGTAATGAGTGGCCTGGGCTGTGTAGCCCCATAGTGACGGGTCAGCCCTGGTAGAGGGAGCGAGGGCTGTGTAGCCCCATAGTGACGGGTCAGCCCTGGTAGAGGGAGCGAGGGCTGTACAGCCCCATAGTGAAGGGTCAGCCCTGCTCTACTATCACATATCTAAAATACAAAATCCATGAGTATGTGTGTGTCTTTGTAATGAACACGATGGGAGACAGAGAGCTGGTTTCAAGCGCAGCAGGTGTTTATTTTTAAAGGACCCCAGGAGGAGGCAGGTAGATGGGTCCAGGGGCAGGCAGAAGGTCATACACAGGGGGTCCAAAAAGGGCAACAGTACAGGCAGGAAAAAGGCTAGTAACGTAGTCCGGGAGATCAGGCAATATGTTGATAACAGGAAATCGGGTAGGCTAAGGTACAGGCAGGAAATAGGCAAAAGGCGTCATTAGTGAGGCAGGCAAAAACGATCATACACAGGAGGATTAAATTAGGGAAACACAGCGCTCCAAAGGCAAAAATCTTTCGATCTGCCCCTGAACAAGGCAGTTAACCCACTGTTCCTAGGCCGTCATTGAAATAAGAATTTGTTCTTAACTGACATGCCTAGTTAAAGGAAGGTAAAATGGTAAAATAGAAGTGTGTCACAAAACAAACAATACCTCACAATGATGGGATGCAAAGAACTGAACTAAATAGTGTGTAATAATGACATACAGGTGTGTGAACAGGTGATCAGAATTCAGGTGATTGGGATCTGGAGAGTGAGCTGTGTTCAGGGAATCTACTGTATTTGTTTCAGAGTGTGAGCTGGAAAGTGTGCTGGAAAGTGAGCTGCATTCAAGGGATCTACGCGTTTGAGAGTGTGAGTTGGAAGAAGACGTTACAGTCTTAAAAATGTCTTATCATGTGTATGTGTATCTGTGCCTGTGTGTATGTGTCTCTTCACAGTCTCCGCTTATCCATAAGGTATATTTGTATCTGTTTTTTAAATCTGATTCTTCTGCTTGCATCAGTTACCTGATATGGAATAGAGTTTCATGCAACCATGGCTCTATTTAGTACTGTGCGCCTCCCATAGTCTGTTCTGGACTTGGGGACTGTGAAGAGACCTCTGGTGACATGTCTTGTGGGGTATGCATGGGTGTCTGAGCTGTGTGCTTGTAGTTTAAATAGACAGCTCAGTGCATTCAGCTTGTCAACACTTCTTACAAAAACAAGTAGTGATGAAGTCAATCTCCTCCACTTTGAGCCATTAGAGATTTGCATGCATATTATTAATGTTAGTTCTCCATGTAGATTTAAGAGCCAGCCGTGCTGCCCTGTTCTGAGCAAATTGTAATTTTCTGAGGTCCCTCTTTGTGGCACTCGACAAGACCACTGAATAGTAGTCAAGGTTTGACAAAACTAGGGCCTTTTGGACCTGCCTTGTTGATAGTATTGTTTAAAAGGCAGAGCCAGCACTTTATTATGGACAGACTTCTTCCTGTCTTAGCTACTGTTGTATCAACATGTTTTGACCATTACAGTTTACAGTCTAGGGTTACTCCAAGCAGTTTAGTCACTTGAACTTGCTCAATTTCCACATTACTTATTACAAGATTTAGTTTAGGTTTAGAGTTTGGTGAAAGATTTGTCCCAAGTACAATGCTTTTAGTTTTTGAAATATTTAGGACTAACGTATTCCTTGCCACCCATTCTGAAACTAACTGCGGCTCTTTGTTAAGTGTTGCAGTGATTTCACTCACTATAGTAGCTGACGTGTATAGTGTTGAGTCATCTACATAACGGTAGCGTCCCACCTCGCCAACAGGCAGTGAAAGTGCAGGGCGCCAAATTCAAAACAACAAAAATCTCATAATTAAAATTCCTCAAGCATACAAGAATTTTACACCATTTTAAGGACAAAATTCTCGTTAACCCAGCCACAGTGTCTGATTTCAAAAATACTTTACAGCGAAAGCACCACAAACAATTATGTTAGGTCACCACCAACTCACAGAAAAACACTTAGAGACACTTAGACACAATTAGAGATAAAATTAATCACTAACCTTTGATCTTCATCAGATGACACTCATAGGACTTCATGTTACACATTACATGTATGTTTTGTTTGATGAAGTGCATATAAAAAAAATCTAATTTTACATTGGCGCGTTACATTCAGTAGTTCTAAAACATGCGGTGATTGTGCAAAGAGCCACAGGTAGTTACAGAAATACTCATCATAAATGTTGATGACAATACAAGTGTTATACATGGAATTTGAGATATACTTCTCCTTAATGCAACCGCTGTGTCAGATTTTTTTTTAAACTTTACGGAAAAAGCAAACCATGCAATAATCTGAGTACAGTGTTCAGACAACAAACCAGCCAAAAAGATATCCGCCATATTGTGTAGTCAACATTAGTCAGAAATAGCATTATAAATATTCACTTACCTTTGATGATCTTCATCAGAATGCACTCCCATGAATCCCAGTTCCACGATAAATGTTTGATTTGTTCGATAATGTCCATAATTTTTGTCCAAAAAGCCTCTTTTGTTAGGGCGTTTGGTAAACAAATCCAAACGCTCGTTCAGGTCCAGCCAAACGTCGGACGAAAAGTTCAAAAAGTTCCGTTTACAGCCCGTAGAAACTTGTCAAACTAAGTATAGAATCAATCTTTAGGATGTTTTTATCATAAATGTTCAATAATGTTCCAACCAGAGAATTCTTATGTCTGTAGAAAAGCAATGGAACGAGAGCTAACTCTCTCATGACCGTGCCTCAGAGCCTGTGGCACTCTGCCAGACACCTTGCTCGATCAGCTCTCATTTGCCCCCACTTCACTTCACCCCCACACACAAAGTTCTAAATCTAGCTAGGTAGATAGCCAATGAGCTGAGGTAAATGGCAGTATGCAATGGTTGTGTGTTGGAAGACCAACCCATGTCGTAAACTCCAGCATAAAGAGAGTCATTCGCTATTGAAGTTTTATTCCGGAAGGAGCTATGCATTTTACGCACAGTGTTGTTTTGGTAAACGAGCAGATTCAGCTGTTTATATATCAATCAGTATGGCGACTAAGTCAGGGAGAGCTAAATCTAAGTCTAGATATACAGATGTACACACAATTTTAGAAGAAATTGATCAGAAAAGTGAGACAGAGATTGTTGTAGGACGATTCATTTTGCGATTCCCAAGTGGAGGAATATTTTTTGAACGTAGATTGTAGCCACTGTGTATAATCTGTAACGTGCCTGCAGAAGAGGAGCAATGTCACCGTTTTGGACTGATAAGTTCTTCTCATGCTAATGCCCTTGTTTGAAATTAATAATATAAAATATTATTAGATTTTTTTACAATTTAGAAGCAATATATAAACATGTAATGTCATGAAATGTGACATGCGTGTGTCTGCTGCCCCACCCCACCCACATGAAAAAGCCTATTTGAGGCTGTTGAGGGGAGGGCAGGCCCACAACAATGGCCAAAGTGAAATGGAGACAGTAGATACAGCTGGTCTGTTGTAATATAATAAAGACAGTAGATCTAGCTGGTCTGTCATAATATAATAGAGACAGTAGATCTAGCTGAAATGTCATAATATAAAAGAGACAGTAGATGTAGCAGGTCTATAATAATATATTAAATCTTATGTTCCCTGTACTGTTTGTTATACCCCAGCAGCACAAATTGTGTAGAACTTTGGCAAAGTGGGTGATGTTATATCCTTCCTGTTTGGCCCTGTCTGGGGGTCTCATTGGATGGGGCCACAGTGTCTCCCTACCCCTCCTGTCTCAGCCTCCAGTATTTATGCTGCAGTAGTTTATGTGTCGGGGGGCTAGGGTCAGTTTGTTATATCTGGAGTACTTCTTCTGTCTTATCCGGTGTCCTGTGTGAATTTAAGTATGCTCTCTCTAATTCTCTCTTTCTCTCTCTCGGAGGACCTGAGCCCTAGGACCATGCGTCAGGACTACCTGGCATGATGACTCCTTGCTGTCCCCAGTCCACCTGGCCTTGCTGCTGTTCCAGTTTCAACTGTTCTGCCTGTGACTATGGAACCCTAAACTGTTCATATTTACTCTTGAGGTGCTGTCCTGTTGCATCCTGTACAACTACTGTGATTATTATTATTTGTCCCTGCTGGTCTTCTATGAACGTTTGAAAATCTCGGCCATGTTCTGTTATAATCTCCACCCGGCACAGCCAAAAGAGGACTGGCCACCCCTCATAGCCTCGTTCCTCTCTAGGTTTCTTCCTAGGTTTTGGCCTTTCTAGGGAGTTTTTCCTAGCCACCGTGCTTCTACACCTGCATTGCTTGCTGTTTGGGGTTTTAGGCTGGGTTTCTGTACAGCACTTTGAGATATTAGCTGATGTACAAAGGGCTATATAAATACATTTGATTTGATAGAGGACTGAGGGTCTTCCAAATATTGAAAGTGTGTAAATAGTTACCCATGTTATTTTGTAAATGTATATATTTTTTTCTTCATATTTTTTTCCCATATTTTTTTCTCCATTTTTGGGGGGGTGTGTTAGAATACCATTTTGGTATTTTGTATATAGATATTTGTTTCAAAATGTATACCTTCACCAATTTGGCCACTTGGGTACATTTGGGCTACTTGTGTAGGACACCTGGGTGACACTCATTTTGGAAGTTATCATTCTGAAACTTTGCACAAGTACTGTTGCCCTCTTATATTTTTCTCTGAAGTTGTCCCCATCATCCTATCTGAATGTTTGTTTTATCTTGTTCATCTTAAAGATGATGATACAACAATAAAAATAAAAAACATGTTTTTTTTCATTGTATTATCTAAACCAGATCTATTGTGTTATATCCTCCTACATTCAATTCACATTTACACTTCAGAGTGTTTTCTTTCAAATGGTATCAAGAATAAGCAAATTCTTGCTTCTGGGCCAGAGCTACAGGCAGTTAGATTTGGGTATGTCTTCAGGAGGGAATTGAACAAAGTAGGGGGGTAGCTCTAAAACTAACAGGTCTGTGAGAGCCGTAATTCTTACTGGTTGGTAGGTGATCAAATACTTATGTCATGCAATAAAATGCAAATTAATTACTTAAAAATCATACAATGTGATTTCTGGATTTTTGTTAATTACAGACCTCTACATGCTTTGTAAGTAGGAAAACCTGCAAAATCAGCAGTGTATCAAATACTTGTTCTCCCCACTGTAACTCTTATCCAAAATATAGCAGGGGGTGTAAAGCCATAACACATACGTTTTTCCATCAGCGGACTATGATTGATAATGTCAAAAGCTGCATTGAAGTCTAACAAAACAGCTCCCACAATCTTTTTATCATCAATTTCTCTCAACCAATCATCAGTCATTTGTGTAAGTGCCGTGATTGTTGAATGTCCTTCCCTATAACAATGCTGAAAGTCGGTTCTAAATTTGTTTACAGTAAAATAGCTTTGTACCTGGTCAAACACCATTTGTTTCCAGAAAATTACTAATGCTTGTTAACAGGCTGATTGGTTGGTTAATTTGAGCCAGTAAAGGGGGCTTTACTATTCTTGGGTAACGGAGTTACTTTTGCATCCCTCAAGGCCTGAGGGCACAGACTTTCTAGTAGGCTTAGATTAAAGATATGGCGTGACAATATTGTTCGCTATTATCCTCTGAAATTTTCCATCCAAGTTGTCAGAGCCTGGTGTGCAATTTTTTTTCACCTCTTCCACACTCACTTTAAGGAATTCAAAATTACAATGCTTGTCTTTCATAATTTGATAAGTTATACTTGGATGTGTAGTGTAAGCGTTTGTGCTGGCATGTCATGCCTAAATTTGCTAATCTTGCCAATGAAAAAAGTATTAAAGTAATTGGCAATATCAGTGGGCCTTTTTGTCCAAAATGAGTTTGTCTTTTTGTCCAAAATGTCATTTAAAGTGCTCCAAAGCTTTTTACTATCATTCTTTATATAATGTATATTTTTTTCAGTTTAGTCACATGTTTTCTCAATTTTCGGTACGTTTGCCAATCGGTTGTGCAGACATACTTATTTGCCATTCCTTTTACCTCATCCTTCTCAACCATACCATTTTTCAATTCTTCAACAATCCATGGGGATTTAACAGTTTTTACAGTCGTTTTCTTAATGGTGCGTGCTTATTAGTATGTAGAATAAGCAATTTTATAAATTTGTCAAGTGCAGCGCCTGGTTGCTACTCATTACACACCACAGACCAACAACAATTCTTTACATCCACAACATAGGAATCACTACAGAACGTATTGTATGACCTGTTATGCACTATATTAGGCCCAGCCTTTGGAACTGGGGTTTTCCTAGGTATGGCTACTATATTGTGATCACTACATCTGATGGATTTGGATACTGCTTGAAAGCAAATTTCTGCAGAATTAGAAAATATGTGTTGATGTGTGTATAAATGTTGATGATTTCATTCCTGTGCTGCTGACTGGTAACCTACCAGGTTAGTAAATATTGACTGGCTTGATGAAAGCCAGTCAATATTTAAACCACCCAGAAAATATACCTCTCTGTTGATACCACATACTGTGCATTATCAAGCATTTCACACTTTCTTCAGATACTGAATGTTAACACTTTGTGGTCTATAGCAGCTTCCCTCAAGAATAGCCCAATAATGACAGCTCAGCCCTGATAGGGGGAGCGAGGGCTATACTAGTGTCTAATAATGGCCCCCCATTCACTCAGCCTGCAGCCCAGGAGCTCTGCATCTCAGTACCAGGAGCTCTCTCTCTCTGTCTGTTGTCAGGAGACTTGCATCCCAGCATCAGGAGCTCTCTCTCTCTCTTTTGTCTGGAGCTGTGTTGATTAACTTGTTTTCCAGATGATCCCGAGCATCTAGCTCTCTGCTCTTTGTGAGAATGTGCCCACTGGGACCTACCCAGAACCACCTGCTTTTTGCCATCTCACAGCATAGCTAGTTGCTCCACTCTACAAATACGTGTGTGTGTGTGTGTGTGTGTTCCGCAGAGACACTCAGTGAAGAGTTATTTGGTGTGGAGAGTGGAGTAGAGGAGGAGTGGGATGAGAAGACCAACAGCTGAAGCATAATTAGCTGTAATGAGGCCTCCAATTAGTGGAAAAGCCATCTAGACTGATGCTCCAAACCTAATTAGGCTAAATAAAACCCTGGGAACGAAACAGGGAATGTCTCTGCTAGCCAGCCTGCCACACAGGGAGTAAACTTAGAATAAGGTACTTTGTAAAATAAGTGAAATATTAGTGTATGTACTGAATTAAATATTATTATGTATCTACAGTAAATGTCAATTATTATATTCAGTCTCCCATTCTGTAGGATAGAGGAAGAATATAGTTCAGTATAAACGTACATCACACAATGTTACGTTATCTATAATTTGATACGCTTTTCTACTTTCTTCTGTCGTGTTTGAATAAAACGTCTTATCTAAAATAAAGTCTACAGCAGCGGAGAAAAAAGCCTTGTTCACATTTCCTGATCATAGATTTGACACTTCAGTGGATTGGGTGAGCTATTATCGGAGTCAGTGGCATTTCGCTGTTCTTCAAACGGAGGGATTTGAATGTCGGCTCTCTATGGAGGGGGCGAGAGATGGGGTGATGAGGGGTATCTGTAGTTGAGCAGGAAGGCCACCCATATGGAGAGCAGCTGATTTTCCAAGCACAGAACACCCCCCCCCCCCCCCCCCCACACACACACACACACACCCCCCTCTACCCCCCAACCCCTTCCTCTACTCCTGAATCCCGTACACTACTGTGCCTGACAAGGTGATGTCTTTTATGGGGCAGCCAACACAAGCAATTCACAGGCCATAACTCCTTGTCTCAACGGTTTTTGTTTGACCATAAATTACTGGGATAGAGTGCCCAGGGGATCTTATTCATTTAGCTGCTAGGATTATTGCTCACGGAGACACAGGGAGCATTTGTGTGTATGTTTTCTGTGTGAGAGGGGCAATCTGTGGGAAAGAGAGAGAGTGTGTGTGTGTACAGTGTATGTTTGTGCATGTCTGCATGAGTGTGTGTACATGCAGATATGCATGTTGTGTGTGTGTATGTGCGTGCGGGTATGTATGTATTCTTGTGTGTGTGCGAGTGTGTGTGTGTGTGTGTGTGTGTGTGCGTGCGCGCGTGCGTGCGTGCGTGCGTGCGTGCGTGCATGCGTGTGTGTGTGTGTTGGGATTGTTACTTAGCATCAGTGTGCTGTGACCTGGTCTTGAACCATAAAGAGTGGCCTGTGCAGGTTGAATGGCGCTGGAAGGTAAACACAGGGCCTGCAGCTTTAGCCGAGCGCTGGGGGTCATTAAGACCTAACCATGTGTCACTCACAGCCCTGACTGCTTTATGGGCCACATCAAACCTACACTCTTAGAAAAAAAGGTTCCAAAAGGGTTCTTCAGCTGTCCCCATAAGAGAACCCTTTTTGGTTCCAGTTAGAACCTTTTTGGTTCCCGGTAGAACCCTATGGATTTAATGTACAACCCTCTGTGGAAAGGGTTGTGTCTGGGTCTGTGTGTGTGTACCATGTGTGTGTTTCTGTGTGTGTATGTGTTGCTCTACCCTGCTGTTTAAAACCTCTTTGCGAAAGACGTGCCGCTAGCGGGACACCTCAACAACATCCGGTGAAATTGCAGAGCGCGAAATTCAAACTATAGTATTATAAATATTTAACTTTCATAAAATCACAAGTGTAATACATCAGAATAAAGCTTACCTTCTTGTTAATCCAGCCATTGTGTCAGATTTCAAAAAGGCATTATGGCAAAAGCACACCATGCGATTATCTGAGGACAGCGCCCCGCATACAAAACCATGAAAGACATCTTTCAACCAGGCAGGTGCGACACAAAAGTCAGAAATGTCGATATAATAAATGCCTTACCTTTGATGATCTTCTTCTGTTGGCACTCCAAAAGGTCCCAGATACATAACAAATGGTCCTTTTGTTTGATAACGTCCTTCTTTACATCCATAAAAACTCAGTTTAGCTGGCGGGCTTCAGTCAATAATCCACCCAGTTTCCCTCCATCAAAATGCATACAAAATTAATCCCAAACGTTACTAATAAAGTTTTCCAAACATGTCAAACAATGTTTATAATCAAACTTTAGGTACCCTAATACGTAAAGAAACAATTAAATTTAAGACGGAGAATCGTTATTGTCTTTACCAGCGAAAAATACCAAAGAACGCGCTCTCATTCACGATCTTGGAAACACTAAAGCCACAATGGGAGCCACCTAGAAAAACTACAATTTCTGGCTCATTTTTCCAAAAAACAGCCCGAAACTTTTTCTAAAGACGGTTGACATCTCGTGGAAGCCCTAGGAACTGAAATCTGGGAGGACTTCGCCTTATAATAAAAGTGACAGCCATTGAACATAGTGGTAGGCTGAACATTTTTGTGGGGGGATGGTTTGTCCTCGGTGTTTCACCTGCCATATCAGTTCTGCTATACTCACAGACAACATTATTTTAACAGTTTTAGAAACTTTAGCATGTTTTCTATCCAAATCTATCTATATGCATATCCTGACTTCTAGGCCTGAGTAACAGGCAGTTTCCTTTGGGCACGCTTTTCATCCGGACGTCAAAATACTGCCCCCTACCCAAGTGTTAAAAGCTCTGCAAGGGCCAAACTTCATTCTACATTCAGTCTATTTCAATCACGCTGGACAGGTCTAGTGATCTATAGGGAGCTCCCCCTGCTCAAGGCTATTGGATCCTCCGCTGCCTCTAACTTAAATGGGTTTTGATTGGCGGGTGGATGCGTTTGGACTATTCCAATACAGTTAAGGGGAGCACTCAGTTTAACACATCATCCTCATCATCTAAGGTCTCTTTACTAGAGGTCAATCCATCACTGTAATCTGTGGAATTTAGCTTCAGGACAGGAAACTTTTACATCTGATTCTTAAAGACTTTAACCACCACAGCACTGTAAATGTAGGAGGCTACATACAGCAGGCTATGGGAAAACAAAAAGCCCATTCTGGACTGGAAAAATTGAAAAGGACTGATAGAGTAGGAGAGTACAGGAGATGACCAAGTGGCGAAGTTTCTGACTGAGTAGTCCCAGGTTTATCACTGAAACAGTTTTTTTTAGCGGAGATAGAGTAGTCTCTCTTAACATTCCATACAAAATCACGTATAGCCCTGTAGCTTTCTCAGAATGCTAGTTTAAGGCAGATCTCAGAGGGCCCTTAAATGTTTCTCTTTGGTTGTGTAACACTAGCTGTGTTATGCTCATAACAAAAGAAGCCTTGGGCTTAATGTTTTGGAAAAAGTTGGAAAAAATCTTTATGGCACTGACCCTTCGTACACTTCATTCTGTTGTCCCGGAGTCTTTTCCTATGGCAGTGTCCACGGTCGACCCGGTTGGGTCCTGTGTAGACACAGGAAGTGGGCATGACACAGGCCCCAGTGGAGCAGTGCGGCATGTGATTGGCCTCCACAGGGCTGGTGATTAATGGGCATGGGAACAGAGGGAGCAGGGACGGGGCCTCCGGGGGCCACAGAGAACAGCCACCTATAACTGTCACTCAGACCTGCTGAGGAAAACACCAGCAAGAGCCTCAGAAATGCAGGCCAGGGGCCGTATCCACCACTGTAATCTTATTCATTATGACCTAAAAGGCTAAACTGATCCTAGATGAACAGTCCTACTCTGAGATGCTTTGATAAATACGGCCCCAGGTCTGAGGGGTAATGCAGGAGAGAGTCTGTCTGGCCCAGCCAGACTGGCCCTAAATATGGTTGCCACCCCAACTAGTCTTCTCCTCACATCGCTAAACTAGTGGCTGTGAGAAGAGAGAGTCTACCTCAACTAATTTGTTAAGAATTGCTATTGCTGTTGTTTTTAATTGCATTGAGTGAATGCAAAGTGTCAGTCTTGCCCACCTGTCATCTCGCTGCAAAATGAGGACCATAATGAAAATAAGTCCCAAAGCTTTCTTGTGTTTTTATTCTGGATATTATTTTCTGTATGTAATGTTGTCTCCTGCTTGAGCAGCTGTTAATGATCCAATACATTCTATCAGTCAACCACCTCCATTGTGTCCTCAACTAACTTCTCATAATACAAAGATTCTGACCTTACACTCTCAGAAAAAAATGTTCCAGAAGGGTTTTTCAGCTGTCCCCATAGGATAATCAGTTTTGGTTCCAGGTAGAACCCTTTTGGAATCTATGTAGAACCCTCTGTGGAAAGAGTTCCACATGGCACCCAAAAGGGTTCTACCTGGAACCAAATAGGTTCTACCCAGAACCAAAAATGGTTCCTCAAAGGTTTCTCTGATAGGGACAGCCAAAGAACCCTTTTAGGTTCTAGATCTCACAGATATGAGAGGAAAAATATCGCTACCTTCACACTGTTCAGTCGCTAAATTTACCCCAAGACCAATAAAATACACATTACTCTATTGAGTGGCTTTCTCTTTAGCTCTCTCTGTCAGTACAGTAGAAACAGTAGAATCCCCATCATACATCAGACATCAGACAGGGTGAGGGCAGTAGAGTGATGGAAGTGTCTGTGATTGTGACAGAGGACTCGGAGCTAGTACTCCAGGGCTGCATCCCAAATGGAACCCTATTCCCTACATAGTGCACTACATTTGGGACTCAGCTCCAGGACTCCAGGACCACGCTATGGGAGGCTGGCATCAGTCTGCTCCCCTGGCCATTCATAACATGGTCCAAATAGGAGCTCTACAATAATATTAGTGGGAACCTTCTAAAAGGCCAGACAGGCCCAAAATAATTTACCCCATCAAAGGCTTTGGGTTTGGGTGTGACCCAACCCTCTCTCTGACTAGCTCTTCTACAACAAAAAAACATGAGTTTACATGGCAACAGTGTTTTTGTCATAGATATTAAAGTCTCGCAAATAAATATACAACATTTATAATATGTGTAATTTTTGGAAGAGATATATTTCTATAGATACTATGTGTTGGTATAACTAATAATATAAATACTACCAAACCTATTTTTGATCGTTTCACTGTGATCCAAAGGGGTTGCCATTTCATTCTAGAGATCATTTTACTGTGTCTTTGAGCACAAGTGGTCCGTTATCCTGTGAGGACTTTTCACTTTAAGACTGAGATAAGGGAGCGAGAGAGAGGGAGAGAAAGGAGGGGAGAGAGTGAGAGTGAAAGAGAGAGGGGGAGGGAGAGTGACAGAGAGAGAGAGGGGGGAGAGGGCGAAATATTTAATATACAGTTGAATTCAGAAGTTTACATACACCTTAGCCAAATACATTTCAACTCAGTTTTTCCCAATTCATGACATTTAATCTAGGTAAAAACGTCCTGTCTCAGGTCAGTTAGGATCACCACCTTATTTTAAGAATGTGAAATGTCAGAATAATAGTGGAGAGAATGATCCATTTCAGCTTTTATTTCTTTCATCACATTCCCAGTGTGTCAGAACTTTACGTACACTCAATTAGTATTTGGTAGCATTGCCTTTAAATTGTTTAACTTGGGTCAAACGTTCCGGGATGCCTTCCACCACCTTCCCACAATAGGTTAGGTGAATTTTGGCCCATTCCTCCTGACAGAGCTGGTGTAACTGAGTCAGGTTGGTAGGCCTCCTTGCTCGCACACACTTTTTCAGTTCTGCCCACAAATGTTCTATAGGATTGAAGACAGGGCTTTGTGATGGCCACTCCAATACATTGACTTTGTTGTCCTTAAGCCATTTTGCCACAATTTTGGAAGTATGCTTGGGGTCATTGTCCATCTGGAAGACCCATTTGCGACCAAGCTTTAACTTGTCTTAACTTGTCAAGACTTAACTGATGTCTTGAGATGTTACTTCAATATATCCACAATTTTCCTTCCTCATGAAGCCATTTATTTTGTGAAGTGCACCAGTCCCTCCTGCAGCAAAGCATCCCCACAACATAATGCTGCCACCCCCGTGCTTCACGGTTGGTATGGTGTTTTTTGGCTTGCAAGCCTCCCCCTTTTTCCTCCAAACATAACGATGGTCATTATGGTCAAACAGTTCTATTTTTGTTTCATCAGACCAGAGGACATTTCTCCAAAAAGTACCATCTTTGTCCCCATGTGAAGTTGCAAACCGTAGTCTGGCTTTTTTATGGCGCTTTTGAAGCAGTGGCTTCTTCCTTGCTTAGCGGCCTTTCAGGTTATATCGATATAGGACCCGTTTTACTGTGGATATAGATACTTTTGTACCTGTTTCCTCCAGCATCTTATTAAGGTCCTTTGCTGTTGTTTTGGGATTGATTTGCACTTTTCAAACCAATGTACGTTCATCTCTAGGAGACAGAATGCGTCTCCTTCCTGAGCGGTATGACAGCTGCGTGGTCCCATGGTGTTTATACTTGCGTTCTATTGTTTGTACAGATGAACGTGGTACCTTCAGACATTTGGAAATTGCTCCCAAGGATAAACCAGACTTCTGGAGGTCTACAACATTTTTCTGAGGTCTTGACTGATTTCTTTTGATTTTCCCATGATGTCAAGTAAAGAGACACTGAGTTTGAAGGTAGGCCTTGAAATACATTCACAGGTACACCTCCAATTGACTCAAATGATGTCAATTAGCCTATCAGAAGCTTCTAAAGCCATGGCGTAATTTTTTGATATTTTCCAAGCTGTTTAAAGGCACAGTCAACTTAGTGTATGTAAACTTCTGACCCACTGGAATTGTGATACAATGAATTATAAATGAAATAATCTGTCTGTAAACTGTTTTTGGAAAAATGACTTGCGTCATGCACAAAGTAGATGTCCTAACCGACTTGCCAAAATCCTTACAGTGAAATGCTTACTTACAGGCTCTAACCAATAGTGCAAAAAAGGTATTTGGTTAACAGGTAAGTAAAGAAATAAAAAGACAGTGAAAAATAACAGTAGTGAGGCTACATACATTAGCGAGGTTATAAAAACAGCGAGGCTACATAAGGACACCGGTTAGCCGGGCTGATTGAGGTGGTATGTACATGTGGATATGGTTAAAATGACTATGTATATATGATGAACAGAGAGTAGCAGTAGCGTAAAAAAAATGTATGTAAACTTCCGACTTCAACTGTACATTTCATAAATTCCAATTGGCTATAATTAAACTCTTTAACATCCTTAGCTCTGTCATCTTCTCCAATATTTGGAACCAAGGGCTGATCACCCCAATCCACAAAAGTGGTGACAAATTTGACCCCAATAACTATCGTGGGACATGCGTCAACAGCAACCTTGGGAAAATCTTCCGCATTATCTTTAGCAGCCTACTCGCACATTTCCTCAGTGAAAAATATACATTGAGCAAATGTCAAATTGGTTTTGTACCAGGTGGTGAGGGTAGGTGAGGGTAGGTAACAACATCTCCACCCCGCTGATCCTCAACACTGGGGCCCCACAAGGGTGCGTTCTGAGCCCTCTCCTGTACTCCCTGTTCACCCACGACTGCGTGGCCATGCACGCCTCCAACTCAATCATCAAGTTTGCGGACGACACTACAGTGGTTGGATTGATTATCAACAACAACGAGACGGCCTACAGGGACCCTCGGAGTGTGGTGTCAGGAAAATAACCTCACACTCAACGTCAACAAAACAAAGGAGCTGATTGTGGACTTCAGGAAACAGCAGAGGGAGCACCCCCCTATCCACATCGATGGGACAGGAGTGGAGAGGGTAGTAAGTTTTAAGTTCCTCGGCGTACACATCACGGACAAACTGAATTGGTCCACCCACACAGACAGCGTCGTGAAGAAGGCACAGCAGCGCGTCTTCAACCTCAGTAGGCTGAAGAAATTTGGCTTGTCACCAAAAGCACTCACAAACTTCTACAGATGCACAATCGAGAGCATCCTGTCGGGCTGTATCACCGCCTGGTACGGCAACTGCTCCGCCCACAACCGTAAGGCTCTCCAGAGGGTAGTGAGGTCTGCACAACACATCACCGGGGGCAAACTACCTGCCCTCCAGGACACCTACACCACCCAATGTCGCAGGAAGGCCATAAAGATCATCAAGGACAACAACCACCCGAGCCACTGCCTGTTCACCCCGCTATCAGAGAGGTCAGTACAGGTGCATCAAAGCTGGGACAGAGATATAGAAGCTGTTTTTCAATCTCAAGGCCATCAGACTGTTGAACAGCCACCACTAACATTGAGTGGCTGCTGCCAACACACTGACTCAACTCCAGCCACTTTAATAATGAAAATTGATGGAAATTGACGTAAAAACATATCATTAGCCACTCTAAACAATGGCACTTAATATAATGTATACATACCCTACATTACTCATCTCATATGTATATACTGTACTCTATACCATCTACTCCATCTTGCCTATGCCGTTCTGTACCATCACTCATTCATATATCTTTATGTACATATTCTTTATCCCTTTACACTTGTGTGTATAAGGTAGTAGTTTTGGAATTGTTAGGTTAGATTACTCGTTGGTTATTACTGCATTGTCAGAACTAGAAGCACAAGCATTTTGCTACACTCACATTAACATCTGCTAACCATGTGTATGTGACAAATACATTTGATTTGATTTGATTTGAAATTACCGTACGACAGACCACGTATTCACCCTGCACACCCTAAAGCTTTTGACTCAATTTGGCAGGAGGGTCTGCTATACAAATTGATGGAAAGTGGTGTTGGGGAAAAACATACAACAGTAAGAAAGCCATGTACACTAACAACAAGTATGCATTTAAAAATGGGCAAAAAACACACACATATCTTTCCACATGGCCATTGAGTGAGACAGGGATGCAGCTTAAGCCCCCCCCCCCCCCCCCCCCCCCTATTTATATATATATATATATATATATATATATATATATATATATATATATCACTGAATTGGAGAGGGTATTAGAACTGTCTGCAGAGCCCGGCCTCACCCTACTAGAATCTAAAAGGCAAATGTCTACTCTTTAATAATAGTGTTATAATAGTGTTCCAAAAAAGTGTTCCAAAAAAATAATAGTGTTCCTTAAAAGGGCCAGTTGCCAGGACTACAATTAAAAATTATATTTAGACACCGTTGTCCTAGAGCACACACCTCAGCCTAAAGATCACCGCCACAGGTAACTACCACAAAGCTGTGAACGATCTAAGAGACAAGTCAAGAAGGGCCTTCTATGCAAACAAAAATAACAGAAAAGTCAACAAAGCCATCATTTACAGAGAGATGAACCTGGAGAAGAGTCCCCTAAGCATGCTGGTCCTGGGGCTCTGTTCACAAACACAAACAGAGCCCCAGAGCAGCAACACAATTAGAGCAAATCATGAGACTAAAAGATAATTACTTAAAGAATTAACAGAACTAGAATGCTATTTGGCCCTAAACAGAGAGTACACAGTGGCAGAATACCTGACCACATGTATGACCATATTTGAGACACATATTCCCTCAGATTACACTGACCCACAATTTGTTTTAAAACAAACTCATTTTTAATAAACTCCCATATCTATTGGATGAAATACCACAGTGTGCCATCACATCATCAAGATTTGTGACTTGTTGCCACAAGAAAAGGGCAACCACGGAAGAACAAACACCATTGCAATTACAACCCATATTTATGTTTATTTATTTTCAATTTTGTACTTGAACTATTTGCACGTCATTACAACACTGTATATATACATAACGTCACATTTGTAATGTATTCATTATTTTGGAACTTTTGTGAGTGTAATGTTTACTGTTAATTTTGGTTGTTTATTTCACTTTTGTTTATTATCTATTTCACTTGCTTTGGCAATGTTAACATATGATTCCCATGCCAATAAATCCCTTAAACTGAATATATATATATATATAGAGAGAGAGACCTCTTGTTACTTGTCTATCCTCACTCTCTGCCACTACAGGTATTGAAGCCTTCACTGATACCTGACCAACAGCCTAAATGAATCTGGCATTCCGTGACTTGCCACCTAAATTACTTCCTCAGGTCAGAGGTCGAATCCCAATCACTCATTGACCCCTGCCCTGGCAAGACAGTCAGTCCATGTAGTGAAAAAGGTTAATGTTACACCATAGTCTGTAGGAGGAATATAATTAATGATTCTAAATGATTTATGTTGTACTGTCCATCTCTTTCATGATATGGACTTTACTATAACGATTCAACACCCCAAAACATGTTAAATATAATCTGAGAGTTAACGCAGGCTGGTACCACAGTCAGCCGTGCAAATGAACTCAGTTCTGATTTGGAAAAGATTTGACATTTTATTGCCCAATTTCCAGTCGTCGAACTATTCCCTGTTTGTTTACAAAGCAGCACACAAAAGTGTTGATTAGATCAGAGGGTTATTCGAAAATATATATTGTTTTTTTGAAAGATAAGCTTGAAATGGATATGGTCTACTTGACTCAACAAATGAAACCGGAAACTCAATAGTTATTTCTGGCTGTTAGCTGGTTAACTCATTGATTCTGCTTTGTAGTGTTCCCCTCTGCTTTGCACAATACTCACAGACCGACTACTGTGATGTATGTGGGTCTGGTATTTTTGTTCCTAGAATGACTCAACATCCTCCGCTAGGACACAAAGCTTGTCTGCTGTTTCTATTCCACTATTTTCACATTAACAACTTTTTTAAAGGTCTATTATTTCCAATGAACCCCAGACTTATGGTTTGAATTTGTGCCTGTGTTTGTCTGTTATCACAATGTCCTCTTGATGATGTATTTATGTCAGGAAGCAGGTTGGCCCATTGAATCCTATTCAGATTCACAGAGGCAGCAATAACAGGCAATATTTATATCATCGGTAACATTAAGGGCCACAACAATTGTCCCATAGGTTCATTTGGGACGGGGAATCAACAAAGCAACACCACAACAAGAACAAAGCCCATGTTAATTCAGCCCCATAGAATCTGGAACGGGTCAATGGGAGAGGAAATAAAGAAGGAGTGATTGTGTTTAGTTTTTGCACCAGCTTCACAAACAGAACAGCGGCACTATAACAAAGTATCCTTTCTGTACCACTTCCTCCTATTCTGATTTGGCTAATTGGGACCTGTTGACAGCGAATCCCATCCGAGCAGGAACCGGCCAATCAGCTGGTAGCGTCTGTCATCCCTGGCACACCAGGCTTCCACTCCCATAGAGCCCTTTGTCTGTAACCTTGGTGACCTCTGGATTTTTTTATATGGAAACAAACATTGCTTGCTCTTACATAATATCCTCAGAAATAGAAAGATTTGGTGAACATAAAGTCATTTTACCCATTTGTCTAAAGTGATCCAAGAGTGAAAATGAAAGGGAAGCATACACATTTAGCTTGAAAAATAATATTAAGGGCTGGATTCAATCCGAATCGCCGAAGTATCACGGAAGATCCACACTATAGCTTGATTAAAATATAAAGGCAATGTTCCTTTAGAGAGCAGAAAAAGGAGAGGGAGAGAGCCATGCCTTCTGATAAGAGGAAATCAGCTGTGAGGAGGAGAGCATGGAGAAGAGGAGAGAAGCAGGTTGGAGAAGAGGAGGAGTGTACACACCATGCTCCATTCTTTGTGCTTTGAAATGACTAGCCCTTGTCCTCTGAGTCCATGTTAACACAATAGAGCCTTAACAGGAGCTGTCAGCAGACGACACTAAAGCATGGAGGAGTATGGGTACTGGGGCTGGTCCTGCAGGATAACATTAACTCCTGTTTGTATGGCCCTGAAAGCTAAAGGCTACAGTTAAAGGTTGTTTTGTGGTGTTTTCTAAAGGGAACCGATTGCAGGCTTTCAGACCTTGTTTACTTACTTTGAGCCCCGCGGTGGCGGAGAGAGTCACGTCACTGGCTGGCAGAGTTTAAAGTATTTGAGGTTTATGAAAAAAAGGGACAAGGTGTCCACTGGTGCACCTGAGGTTTGATCAATATAGTCAAGCGATGACATGTCAATTTGCGCACCACAGGAAGAGATTCTGGGTTGTGAATGGCAGCGCTGAGAGATGGCGGCAGGTGGATTGTTCATTGGCGGATACAGTGTATCAACATACTCCTTTAAAGTCTTTATCTCGCTGCTCTGCCCGCAGTTTTCTTACATTTAGCCTGCTATTTGACAATGCACCATAAAAACTAATACTCTTTTTGTACCCCTATTGTGTTGTTGCTTTTGTAATTATTCAATGTTTATAAGTTATTGCACTGTACACACTACCTATAAGCCAGCTGCTGCCATTATTTGATGTTTGATACATGTAATTAAAAAACAAAGACATTTAAGCACTTTATACATGGGCACAATAGACTACCTAACATTGAATCACTTTATGATTTTAGGCCTCACTAAACATTAGCTGGACAGGTGTCTGCTTAGAAAAAAGATAAACACTCACTAATACAAAACGTCTCTCAGATACAGTGGTGCTGTGGTTATACAGCAGGTTTGAGACGTCCGTTATTCACTTCATTGTTAACTTTTCCTACAATGAGAACTGATCAGCAGTTTGAATTGACAGATTTATTATTTGTATGTTCGTAACATAACAACTCTTTACTGTATACATTTTGAGCAAACAGATTGACAATGCAGTCATAGTCTGTGGAACGTTCAGGGGAAAGTTCCCTCCGTAACACTAAAGACAGCTCAGTGTTTTTTCACTGACCAATAGATGGCACTAATGCATAACCAGCTGTAGCCATAACCCTCCCATAAAAGCCAACTGCTCTCCACCATTTGTCCCCCAAACACGTTAAAGGACAAGGCCAAGGTGCTTGGATTGAGACACGTCATGGGGTTTGTCCAGAGGATTAGAAGTCAAATTACAACAAGACCTGTCACCCCCTCCAACCTGGACTCAAGGGTAGATGTAACATAGTAAACAAAAATCCGGGACACTCAAATTGGTATGATATGTTACATTTGGTGTGGTATGTATTAATTTGTGGATGTCCATCATTCATTTCGTATGATATGTTACTAACGACAATTTGTATGATATGTTACGAATGACAATTCATGTGATATGTTACGAATTATAATTCAGATGATATGTTACGAATTGCAATTCGTAGAACAATTTGTAGCAATTTGCAATACATAACATGATATGTTATGAATACCAATTTGTTATGGCTAACGTTAGCTATGTGACACTAACGTTGGCTAGGTGGCTAATGTTGGCTAGGCTAGGAGTTGGGGTTAGGGCTTAAGGTTAGAGTTAGGATTAAGGTAAGAATTTAGGTTAAAGAAGCACTATGCAGAAATCGCTCCGCCATTTCCTGGTTGCTAAAATTCTAATAGTTTGTCTAATTTCAGTTTATGTGACAAAACAAGAAAGTATAGTGTAGAGAAGCATTGTAACATCTAAACCGCTGTGATATATATTTTCCACAACCAAAAATATTGTATTTTCAGATGTTTGAAGCTAGTGTACAAAACCGAAAGTAAAAGACGCAAAAACGAAACTTAAGAGTGGGAAGCATAGAAGTAGCACACAGAGAACAGATCTACCGCTTCTTAGACTTGCTTTCAATGAGTGACAGATCTATATGCATTTCTATGTGAATTAGGTTGGAATGCCAAAAAAGTTACATATTGCAGCTTTAAGGTAGGAGTTATGTTAAAGGCTTAAGTAGTTGCTAAGTAGCTAAAAAAGTAGTAAGTAGTTGCAACGGTGATAATTAGCTCAAATACTAAAGTTGTCCGTGATGAGATCCGAACACGCAACCTTTGGGTTGCTAGAAGTTCGCATTAATAAAACGCAAACCCATCCACCCGGGCCAACCACCCTCCTTTCGTTTTTGCCTTAAGTAAGCTTCTGTCTTAAGTAACCATACCAAATGTAACATATCATACTAATTTGACTGTCCCCGATCTTCATTTACTATATTACATCTAGTCTATGAGACCAGGTTGCCCCCTTAGACAAATGACAACCTGGGCCAAGTTCAAATGGGGATGGGTGGGACCGGCCAGTCCGATTTTATCTCAATGTGACAAGACAAGAAGAGAGAGGAAAGAGAGAAATGTTTGAACAAAGCACATTTCACTGAGAGTAACTCAGTCTTGTCTTCTGTGGGTTACTGGAGTTTACTGGCTCCCTTTCATTGAAGCAGAACACACAAAGAAAGGCAGCTTCAAATAGCCACAGCCCTTTGGTCTGGCTGCATGCATGACAACAGACCATGGTGAATCTTATCTTCAACTGCTCAGCCATATTTTGGTTTCCTTGTAAAATAATTGGCACTCTTTCCTGCTGTTTCGTAATCACAGTCCTGCTCATCACAACAAAGTTGCACCAGCCTTTCCAAAGCCAAACTGTGTATGTTGTAATGTTGTAGTGTCACATATTTTTTCAAACATGTTGTTCTTCTTTAGTCAGTAATAAGCTATTTATATACTGTATTCTCCCCCCCAAAATATAAACATGTACATTCAACTCATACTTAGAATACCTTGCTGCCTAAGTCTGTGTCTTGCACAACACTGGAGTGCTGCGAAGGGGTTGGAACCAGATCTCTCCACACGTCATTCACAGTTTTACCCAGAGCTTCTTACAATCCACTTTCTTTCGGCTTTGGCCGAATTCAACATTATGCCAATGTCAACTTTTGTGTGTGTGTGCATTAGTGCATGCGAAATCTAGAAATCCCTAGGAATATCCCCTCAGAATAGCCCACAGACTAAAGTGTCGACATAATGAAGGCCTTTTAACACTAGTCAGACTGACGGGAGATTGACAGGAGTGATTGATGTCAGGCTAAGTCTTGACATCACTCACATCACCAGCAGTCCAGCTTTCTGAGACACATGCCAGAAACATTCCCATGTTCCTACTCACAAGAGCAGAAAAAGGCCGCTCTTGTCTCCACAGGCCAGGCTTGAGCTGTCATGACTCCGACCGAAGGTGGCTCCCCTTCCCGTTCGGGTGGCGGTCGTCGTTGCCGGCCTACTAGCTGCCACTGATTCTTTCCTCCCCCTCCTTATGTGTTTATTGGTTACACCTGTTTTGAGCTTGTTGTAATTAGTTGGGGTTTATTAGTCAGCCGGCCCGCCCGTTTCTTTGTGCGGGATTAATTATTGTAACCTTTGTGTTTGTGTAGACGAACGTGTTGATTTATGTTGGTGGAGTTTGCTGGACAGTTTTCGTCCGCCGTGTCTGGGGCATTTGTTTTGAGCACCCAGTGTTTCGTGGGGTGGCCGTTGTTTACCGGGTGTACATTAAAAGAGCACTATATTGAACTCTCCTGCGCCTGACTTCCCACTCACGACACCCAGAACGTTACATGAGCCATGTACCTACCACTGCACCGTGACCCCTGTATCCCTGGCACTACGAGGGCCCATAGGGAGTAGGGTGCCATTTAGGACGTTTCGCCTGTCATGAATAGGGCCCTGAACCCAGACTGTGGCCAAGTCTAAAAGAGGTATTAGGCAATGTCAAAACAGCTTACAGCCAAACACTGTGCTTTGAATGGCTTTGGCTATTTATGGAGTTCTCAAAGTGATAGGCCCCCGAGAGGAGCCACTGTCTGGCTCCTGGGCCTAGGGCCGAGGGCCCGGAGCAAGGCTGAGGCTGGCTGGCCGGCTGGCCCAGGGTTAACTAACATAGTGTTAGCCTGTAGCCATGGAATCCTCCACAGTGTTAGCATTGGCAATGGAACTCAGTTTGTCAAAACAGGAGCTGGCTATCCCTAAAGACATGTCATAGAGTTCTCTCTATCTCCCTTTCACTCTCTCTCTCCGTCATCCTCTCTCTTCCTCTCTCTCTCTCTCACTCTCTACCTCTGTCTTTGAGGTATTTTAGCAAATGAAACATCAAACCACACCGGAGGGGAAAGGAAGAGGAAATTAAGAAATGTGACGTCAATTAGGCGCATGCAGTAAGGCATCTGATGATTGTCACTGTGACACTATGTGACAGCTCAGAGGATCAAAAATGACTCTCAATTTTAATAAAGACTTATTGCTCATCTGGAAAAGGTTAAAAAAATATATATAAAAAAATAATCCATAACTCTCGAATGCACTCTGACAGCCCAGTCAGCCGAGGGTGAAATCGAAGACTGACAGATATTTACTTTGGATCCACTGACAGGACTCATCAAGAGGAGAATATATTATTCACTGTGGCAGGAAGAGCTTCTGTAGATGTATCACACAGATAAAGTAAACCAATATTATTCATGACATTTTTCCCCAATGGCAGCACTTGTCCTGATTTTGTACATTTATACATAATTATCTTTCAGTTCCTGGCCACCAAAAACACAAAAGCTCTGAGACATGAGATACAGACATTCATAACGTCCTAACTTGGTGCATTACAGGGGATAACTTGCTAGGTCAGAGTCTGCTGTGAGGATTTTGACACATTACAGGCTGAAAGCTGCAGCAGGTGCCATGGGAGCAGGGTGGGGCTTTGCCCTGGCCCCGGCAGGTCTCTCTGGGGTTGGCTGGCCAGGCGAGCAGCAGGCCTCTCATATCACACACACACAGAGTGTTGAGTCGGCTCCAGAGACTGACCTCGGCCAGGCAGAGGGATGGAGGGATGAAGGGAGTTCTATCCACCCAGGCAGTCTGCTGCCAAAAGTTAGAGACAACTTCTAACGTTACCTGCATAACTTTGCCAAGAATCGTGACAAGAATCATAAACTTTTCGGTGTAAGTTTCATCATATTCCGACTGAGTAGATCATGTCTGTATGAGTCAGACTATCCCATCAAGTTGTGGTTTGTTCTGGCCTAGATGAGACCATGCCATGTTGTGTTGTGTTGTGGCCTGGGGCCATCTTGTTTAACAGGGCTGTAATGTGTTGGGCAGAGACAGGGGCTGCTGTCTGGAGAGTGCTAGCAGACCAGGAGGGGACAAAGAGACAGCTGAAATCACTTCCTCAGATGTCAACCCAAATAAGAGGTTCTATCCTCCAACCACAGCCGAGCTCCCACACTGATTACAGTGAGCATACATACCAGATGTGCTGCACACATGCTTGTCCTGTACTGTATGTTGGGATGGTATTTGAACCTCTACATGGTAGGAATTCAGCCTGTTACTACAAATTCTTAGGCCTAGGATTTGAGTAGGTAAAGCTCATTCTAGATCAGAGCCTATGGGCAGCATTTAGCCAGAGCAGGTTGAGGTGCACCCAGTGTGACAGGTTTAGAGGGCATAAAACTGTCATTCAATCAGGATTTAGATTGGCGCTGCCAGAGTGAACATGTTACACAAATGAACTAGAATAAGTCTACTGACAGACAGAGCACTGTGTAAGACATGCTGAAAAACCAGGGGACTTCAGGGGGAAAAGCATGGGACTTCAGGGGGAAAAGCATGGGACTTCAGGGGGGAAAGCAGGGGACTTCAGGGGGGAAGCATGGGACTTCAGGGGGAAAAGCATGGGACTTCAGGGGGAAAAGCAGGGAACTTCAGGGGGGAAAGCATGGGACTTCAGGGGGAAAAGCATGGGACTTCAGGGGGAAAGCATGGGACTTCAGGGGGAAAAGCAGGGGACTTCAGGGGGGAAGCAGGGGACTTCAGTGGGAAAAGCAGGGGACTTCAGGGGGGAAGCATGGGACTTCAGGGGGAAAAGCAGGGGACTTCAGGGGGAAAAGCATGGGACTTCAGGGGGAAAAGCAGGGGACTTCAGGGGGAAAAGCAGGGGACTTCAGCAGGGGAAAAGCATGGGACTTCAGGGGGAAAAGCAGGGGACTTCAGGGGGAAAAGCAGGGGACTTCAGGGTGGAAAGCAGGGGACTTCAGCAGGGGACTTCAGGGGGAAAAGCACGGGACTTCAGGGGGAAAAGCAGGGGACTTCAGCAGGGGACTTCAGGGGGGAAAGCAGGGGACTTCAGGGGGGCTAGCAGGGGACTTCAGCAGGGGACTTCAGGGGGGAAAGCATGGGACTTCAGGAGGGAAAGCAGTGGACTTCGGGGGGAAAAGCATGGGACTTCGGGGGGGAAAGCATGGGACTTCAGGGGGGAAAGCATGGGACTTCAGGGGGAAAAGCATGGGACTTCAGGGGGGAAAGCAGGGGACTTCAGGGGGAAGCATGGGACTTCAGGGGGAAAAGCATGGGACTTCAGGGGGAAAAGCAGGGGACTTCAGGGGGGAAAGCGTGGGACTTCAGGGGGAAAAGCATGGGACTTCAGGGGGAAAAGCAGGGGACTTCAGCAGGGGAAAAGCATGGGACTTCAGGGGGAAAAGCAGGGGACTTCAGGGGGAAAAGCAGGGGACTTCAGGGTGGAAAGCAGGGGACTTCAGCAGGGGACTTCAGGGGGAAAAGCACGGGACTTCAGGGGGAAAAGCAGGGGACTTCAGGGGGGAAAGCAGGGGACTTCAGCAGGGGACTTCAGGGGGCGAAAGCAGGGGACTTCAGGGGGGCTAGCAGGGGACTTCAGCAGGGGACTTCAGGGGGGAAAGCATGGGACTTCAGGAGGGAAAGCAGTGGACTTCGGGGGGAAAAGCAGGGGACTTCGGGGGGGGAAGCATGGGACTTCAGCAGGGGAAAAGCAGGGGACTTCAGGGGGAAAAGCAGGGGACTTCAGGGGGGAAAGCAGGGGACTTCAGCAGGGGAAAGCAGGGGGGAAAGCAGGGGGGGAAAAGCATGGGACTTCAGGGGGGAAACCAGGGGACTTCAGCAGGGGACTTCAGGGGGAAAGCAGGGGACTTCAGCAGGGGACTTCAGGGGGGAAAGCAGGGGACTTCAGCAGGGGACTTCAGGGGGGATAGCAGGGGACTTTAGGGGGGCTAGCAGGGGACTTCAGGAGGGAAAGCAGTCACACACACACTCTGAGGGATGCTGCGTTGCTCAGCCCAACAACAGGTGTTATGGGTAGGCCCCAGTCCCAGCCACAGCCCAGGGTTTCACAGCCCATGGTTTCACAGCCAAGGACCAGACTCCCCTCAGGGAATAAATTAGGATTATATTACATCCCTCTCTCTCCCTCCATCCCTCTCTCCTTCACTCTAACCCTGTTTACCCTCTACCCTTCTATTCCCCTCTCCCTTCCTATTCCTCTCTTTCTCTTTCCCTCCCTCCCCCTCTCTTTATCCCTCTCAAAACCCTCCCAAACACCAACCCTCTAATCTAAGCCACATGGCTTAGTAACATGTAATGAGCTACTATTTTGCTTATATGCTGCTTGAATGCTTCTTCTGGTTGGCTGGACACCCCAAATAACACACCTCCACTAACCCCCAGACCCAGACCCTAGAGGCCCCCAGGGGCCATAGTCTGCAGAGACTCTAGTGGCCCCTGGCTGTCACCCCTCACAGACACTGACATCTCAGGACAGGTGGACCCCTCTGTGCCCCTCTCCGCCCCCACACAATTCTGAAACCATATCTGGGGCTAAACATCATGCGCCACCGTTCCTCATAACTCTGTACAACCGCTGCTTGTAACCCCTGTTGCCAGACGACCAAATGTTTGCTCCAGCACTTTTTTAATTTTCCTTTTTTCTTCTCCCAGAGTGGTCCAACAATTGCATCACTGAAATGCACTCAGAATCATCCCCCATGGCCCACCGCAAGGTTAGTCTCTTGCTCCCTCTCTCTCTCTCTGACAACCCTCCTCATCCGCACTGTAGCCTCTCAGAATCCCCCCTCTTTCTATTTCCCTTCTATCCCTCATTCTCTTCTCTCTCTTCCCCTCTGTCTTTCTTTCCCCTCCCCCACTCCCTTATTGTTTTTCTATACCTCTTTTTCACTCTTTCCCTCTCTGTCCCAGCCCAGAGCCATCGATCACTGGGGCGGACTGAGCCTTGGCCATAGGCAGTCCTGTGTGGACTGGTCGAAGAGAGAGCTGTGTCTAACCAATAGGAATGATGAATCGGAGCTGTGGAGCGACCAGAGTTATTATACATGGAGTAGTGTGATAAAAGGCTAATCCCTCACTCTGCATCTCAGCGAGGTTCTCTCTCGTCTCAGAGCTGGAGATGAGTTGAGACCAGACCAGATGAGATGAGCTTACTGAAAGATCCCTCCAGCCCTGCTGGGCCTATAAATAGTGAGAGGGTACGTCCCAAAGGGCACTCTCTTCCTTACATAGTGCACTACTTTTAACCAGAGCCCTATGGACCCTGGGGAATAGGATGCCATTTGAGACTCAGGCTCAGCCTGCTTTTCAAACGCTGCTTCTTCAAACGGCTCAGGCGGACTAATAATAAAGATGGGGTAGAGCAAGGCTTTATTGATTCTATCCATCACATCTTGGGAGACACCACTATAAGATGGCGCGTTGATGGCTGTGTGGGTCTCTGCTCGCTCTCTCTCGTCCTCTTTCTGCGGCGGCAGAATCAAAAGAAAATAACTTGAAATGCCACTCCAGGGCTCCAGGCCTTTTAACCACAAGCCTTCCTTGTAGTCAGCATGACAACAGCCTGTTTACTCAGTCACAAACAAAGGTGTAGAGTCCCACAGAAAACTAGTTCTCCACTTCCCTGCTATTTTCATACATAAATTATTTTGGTTGACTGCTACAGAGACATAGCCTCAAGCAAAACTGAATGTATTGATCAGTGGAAAAATGTCTGAGTGGACAATGTCTATTTCTTCAGTGAGTATCAGCTTTAATGGAGTGAAAATATTGAGTACTTGTTCTGCCATGCCACAGAGCCTGAGATCTATGGGAGAGAGTGAGCTAATAAGAAAAAGAGAGAGAATGTAGATTGCGGGGGGAGATACATTTAATAGAGTGAGAGAGAAAGGGAGAGGAGAGAGGGAGAGGAGAGTGAGAAAGAGAGAGAGAGAGAGAGAGGGGGTGAGACAAATAGAGAGAGGGATCATTGCTGAATGGAGGGATGGATGGATGGATGTGGAGTAAAGGCGGGGGGATGAGGTCAGAGGGAAATGGATCCCTCCATTAGGGTAGTAATGACAGAGAGCAGTTGGCTGCCTCTGGCCTGGCCGGCTGGCTGGCCTGGTCCTGAACGCAACCACACAGATGTGAGCTAGGGAGCCGCAGCTCAGCCCAGAGCAGGGGCCGCAGAGTTAGCTAGCGACTTAGCATGACCTCATATTCATATCCAGATCCCAGTAACACAGCCTCCCTCCCCTCCCTCCTCCTATCCTGACAACCCTTCCACAGGGCGAAGAAAGAGGGAATTTTTCAAGACGACTCCCCTACCTGAAAAAAATGGTTGATAACACTGTGCAAAACTGCTATGCCCCCAACTGGAAAACTCAGAATGGGGGGGTTGGACCAATTCTATCCAATCTTATCTGTCACTGGGTCCGATGTCTTGGCTAATCTCTTGAGGAACTGGAGTGGCACAGCAGCATGCCAAAGACTGAGGTCAGTTGTACCTCTCCTACCCATCCAGCTAGCTAGCACTACAGAATCTGATATTCTCATGAACCATTGGGCTTTTTATCCCCCAGCAGTGTTAAAATGGGCATTATGATAAATTCTCCACGCATTGGGTTTCTGAAAAACCTGATCTTGTGAAGTGTCAGGTTTGCCTTGTGAAAGTTTATTTTGCATCATGTCACGTGAGCCCAATACAAGGCTGGGCAGCAGGGGCATATGCCTGCTGTGCCACATTAGTCATTTTGAGTGAGTTCCCGCTTTGCATTGGCAGACTCCAACGTTCAGGATTCTACTGAGAGAAAGCTGAATGGCACCCTAGATTTAGCTAACGCAGGTTTTTAACTATCCTGTCACACATGCTGACAACGATGCTGGCATAAACTACAAGAGTGAATGGGCCTGGCTGGCTCACTGTGTGGTATGGTAGAGTGAGGGAGTATTTTTGTATGTTGTATTTATTATGGATCTCCATTAGCTGCTGCTTTGGCAGCAGCTGCTCTTCCTGGGGTCCAGCAAAATTAAGGCAGTTCATACAATTACATTATTTTGTTGAGTCATCCGCATACATAGACACTCTGGCTTTACTCAAAGTCAGTGGCATCTCTTTAGTAAAAATTGAAAAAGCTAGGGGCCTAAACAGCTACCCTGGGAAATTCATGATTCTACCTGGATTATATTTGAGAGGATTCCATTAAAGAACACCCTTTGTGCTCTGTTAGACAAGTAAATCTTTATTCACATAAATTCTTCCAGCAGCAGACTATGATCAATAATGTCAAAAGCTGCACTGAAGTCTAACAAGACAGCCCCCACAACCATTTTATCATCAATTTCTCTCAGCCAATCATCAGTCATTTGTGTAATTGCTGTGCTGTGCTTGTTTAAAGTCCTTCCCTATAAGCATGCTGAAATTCTGTGCCAATTTGTTCACTGTGAAATACCCTTGTATCCGGTTAAACACAATTTTTTCCAGAAGTTTACTAAGGATTGGTAACAGGCTGATTGGTCGGCTATTTGAGCCAGTGAAGGGGGTGTTACTATTCTTGGGTAGCAGAATGACTTTAGCTTCCTTCCAGGCCTGAGGGCACATGCTCTCTAGTAGGCTTAAATTGAAGATGTGGCAAATAGGAGTGGTAATATTGTCTGCTATTATCCTCAGTAATTTTCTATCCAGATTGTCAGACCCCGGTGGCTTGTCATTGTTGATAGACAACAATAATCTTTTCACCTCTTCCACACTGACTTTACAGAATTCAAAAGTACAATTCTTGTCTTTCATAGTTTGGTCTGATATACTTGGATATGTAGTGTAAGTGTTTGTTGCTGGCATGTCATCCTTAAGTTTGCTTATCTTGCCAATGAAAAAGTCATTAAAGTAGTTTGCAATATCAGTGGGCTTTGTGATGAATAAGCCATTTGATTCAATGAATTTGAATTAAATGTAATTTAAGGTGCCCCAAAGCTTTTTACTATCATTCTTTATATAATGTATCTTTGTTTCATAGTGTAGTTTATTTTTCTTATTATTTAGTTTAGTCACATGATTTCAGACGTAATTGCCATGCCTTTTGCATCATCCCTCTCAAACATACCATTTTTCAATTCCTCATCAATCTAAGGGGATTCAACAGTTTTTACAATCATTTTCTGAATGGGTGCATGTTTATTAGTAACTGGAATAAGTAGCTTCATAAATGCGTCAAGCGTGGTATCTGGTTGCTCCTCATTACACACCATAGACCAGCAAATATTCTTTACATCATCAACATATGAATCACTACAAAACGGATTGTATGACACTAGATTAGGCCCAGCCTTTGGAAATGTGGTTTTCCTAGGCATGGCCATTATATTGTGATCACTACATCCTATGGATTTGGATAGTGCTTTAAAGTAAATATCTGCAGAGTTAGTAAAGATGTGATCAATACATGTTGATGATTTCATACCTGTGCTACTTGTAACTACCCTGGTAGGTTGACTGATAACCTGAACCAGGTTGCAGGCACTGGTTACAGTTTGAAGTTTTTTCCTGAGTGGGCAGCTTGATGATAGCCAGTCAATATTTAAATCACCTATACTTCTCTGTTGATATCACATACTGTACATTATCAAGCATTTTACACATATTATCCAGATACTGACTGTTAGCACTTGGTGGTCTATAGCAGCTTCCCACCAGAATGGGTTGTAGGTGAGGCAGATGAACCTGTAGCCATATTACTTCAACAGTATATATTTTTTTTTTCAGCTTTAATTTAACATTAGATCATCTCTAAGCTCTCTCTCTCTCTCTCTCTCTCTCTCTCTCTCTCTCTCTCTCTCTCTCTCTCTCTCTCTCAGTAATGGCAATGAGCAGTGCAAGAAAGTATTCTACACAATACGTCTCTGAGTCCATTCCATGATTCACAGCTTCACAAAGCTACCTGCCAAAGTGATCCCAAATGTTCCCACCTCTAAGACAACTGAAAGCAACATCAACCATATCAGTGTATGTTCCGCAGATCACTGACACATTACCAGTGCTGTAGTACATAACAGGGTGATGACGGGATAAAACCGTGCATGCATGTACCAACACTGCTGTACCTCTCTGATCCAGAGTGAGTCTAACAGTGAGTCTAGTTGGAGGTGTTGACACACACAGCCATATCAGATGGTTCTCCAGCTGACAATCACTGGAACGCCCTGGTAAAGTGAGGCTGGGTTATACCTGGCTGTCTGTTGTTACAAGCCCCTGGACTCTCTCATACGATGACAGCGAGCTTAGTCAGTCAAGTGGCCACGCTTTGTAATACGTGTTCCATTTTAGCTGGAGCTCTCCACACACATCAGCTGTGCTGCAGGAAAGAGGAGATACTGTAATGCACTGCAACACTTGAAAAGTAGGACAATAGCAGTGTAATAACCAACCTACATTAGGCTCTGTGTCTATTCTTTTGTGCAAAGCAATGGAAAATTCACTGCTTATTGTTTCTGGCTGTTTATGTAAAGAGAAACGATATGGAATGACTAAGGTAAGTAAGGTGGGCATTGTTTTGTACCTCAGAGTGAGGCAATCCAAAAAGACAACCTGTGCCAGATAAAACCAGGACATGTGGTGTGTCCCTATTTAGTGCACTACTTACATTATGACCAGTGCCCATCATTTTGGAAATCTGTTCCCAAGTATTCCCACATATAATAGAGAGACACGTGATTGTATACAAATGTAAGTAAGGTTTGAAATAATCATAGTTTTGTCAAAGATTATATCTGTTTGGGCTTCTTGTGGTCAATTTGCAGTCTACAAATGATTTGTAATTATGTCCCTGCTCCCTGACCATCCTCTCCAGAAAAAAATTGAATCTAGTTCCTGATGCCATTTGGGATGCAACCTGCGACTCTCTCTCCCACCCTGAAACTTTTCCACCACGGTGAGGGTGACGTGTGGTGTGGAAACCTAAGCCGGAATGCACGACCCTCCCCTGCAGGAATCTTCACTTCGTCTCCTCTCTAATCCCGGCCCCCTCTCCGCCCTCACTGCCATGCTCTGCACAGCGCCAGGCGTGTGACACGCATATGACAGCTCTAAATCCTCTCCAAACAGCGAATCAACCCACTGAAGCTGCACAGAGCAGCCTCCAACAATGGGGTCGGAACAGAGTCAATAGGCAACAGCCTTAGCGATGATTGAATATGCTGTTTGATGAATTCTCAGGTTAATGAAACAACAGGGAGCCCTGACTTTAACTGTGATAATTGCTGAAAGAAAATAAATACAGTCTGATAATACAATAAGTTTAGCCGGAGATCAATCCAAGGTGCGTTATAGAGCAGTTCACACAATGCAGACAATTGCCTTTCAAAGGTATATTTCACAGCATTTGTGGAGATTGTATTCATAGTAAACACAGGGAATTTCGGTTCAAGCGTAAATTACATTTAAAAGGCGCATATAGTGTCCAGGCTGTCCAGTGGATTGAATCCCAGCCTTATTGTTGTTAATGTGCTGCTCCAATGTCATTAGGCTCATCATTATCCTTAAACAAGACTGAACTGGTGTCATTCATCACATATTCCAGGCCAGCAGGTCTTCATGCCAACAGACCAGACATGCTAACAGATAACCCAGACAACGATTCACTTCATCTACTGTGTGTGTGCAAGTGCGTATGTGTGTGTGTGTGCATGTGTGCGTGCGTGCTTGCGTGTGTGAGGGTGTGTGCGTGTGTGAGCTTGGGTGTGTGTCTTTATTTAAAGATAGACTGTGTGATGCAGCAGGTTTAATCAATTTAAGGGGATATCTTTCCTCTAAATGGCCATCGATCTCAGTGTCAGTGACCTTAAACAGGCACCTCTGATTCTGGCAGCAGGACACAGCAAATCCCTCACATCTGCCGGGGAGAGCAGGCGCTCATGAGCTGGCTCACAGCAAATCCCTCACATCTGCCGAGGAGAGCAGGCGCTCATGAGCTGGCTCACAGCAAATCCCTCACATCTGCCGAGGAGAGCATGTCACACCCTGATCTGTTTCACCTGTCTTTGTGATTGTCTCCACCCACCTCCAGGTGTCACCTGTTTTCCTCATTAGTCCCTGGGTACTTATTCCTGTGTTCCCTGCTTATCTGTTGCCAGTTCGTCTTTTTTGTCATGTTAACCAGCGTGTTTTCCGCTCTCCTGCTTTTTCCTTCACTCTGTTTTGCGAGTCCTCCCGGTTGTGACCCTTGCCTGTCTGGACTCTGAACCCGCCTGCCTGATCATTCTGCCTGCCCTGACCTCGAGCCTGCCTGCCACTCAGTTCCTCATGGACTCTGACCTTGTTATGATCTTTTGCCTGTCTGCGACCATTCTCTTGCCTGCCCCTTGGATCATAATAAATATCAGAGACTCAAATCCTATGCCTCCCATGTCTGCATCTGGGTCTCACCCTGTGCCCTAAAGACTATTAGATATGGTACAGGTCCATTCAACAGGGTTTCTTTGAAAGCCTAAAACTTTTAATAGGATTTGTATTGTTTTCTATGTATTTCCATGTGAGAGGTAAGGCAGCCTCTGTGGTGAAAAATGGCAGAGGTGGAAAAGAGGCAGTTCTCAATCCTCTTGATGTGCTGGGATTGGCACACATTGTTTCCATTGTGGTCCTCTATTGGCAAGTGGCTGCAGGGCAAAATAATTTACATGGGCACTCTGTGCCATACATTCAATCATACACAATGTGCACATATTTAGATGTATACAAAAAAGCTAATATGAGCGTCTAATAAATCACACCATTAGTGGCTTTACACTTGGCTATCTCAAGATTAACCAAGCCTTGCAGGAGTGTTTAAACTTAAGACTGGCAGAAACTGTTTTTCTCAGCCAGGAGTTTGTTCCACTCTGCCACTACCGTATATATGAAAACGTGTTCTGGCCAGTACCACTCTTGAATCGACATAGCACAAAATCTGTGGCACTTCCTCTCGTGTCGAAGGAATGAGAGTTCCTAACAGTACTGGGGTACAGTACTGTCTGTAGACACAATTTTATGGGCCAGTCCCAGCTTCAGCTGAATTATCCTGATCAACTGATAGCCACTGTAGTTCACTGAGCTGAGAAGGACCAACATGATTCAGAATGACCCTTGACATTTTATTCTGAGCTGTCTGTAGCTTGTTCTTGATGAACTTGGGGAAGCTACTGTACCAGGTAGTGCAAGCATAGTCAAAGTGAGGCTGCACTAATGCTGCTACAAGTGTTTTCAAGGTCCCTTTATCTAGAAATTTAGTTTTTTTTGGCCAGATCACTTTCTGGTTGACCCCACTACTATTGGCATCTAGATTGTCACTATGTTTCAGGCACCGTCAATTACACGGCAGGAAGAGGACTGTGTAAATGTTTATTTCAGTGGAATGGTTAGGAGCTGAGACCACTGTTATAAGTACACTACATATGTGTCCTGAATACAAGAACAACATTGGGCTGGAACCATGATAGTAAATAAATATACTATACTGTACATACAAGCACAAAGCAATAACAAAAGCAAAGAACAACTATTCCCTCTCCTTTTTTCTAATTTACACATACATATAAACCAACACATCACGCAAACCCATCAAACCTAGTCACGCACAAACCAGTGGAGGCTGGTGGGAGGAGCTATAGGAGGACTGGCTTATTATAATGGCTGGAATTGAATTAATAGAACGATATCAAACACATCAAACATACAGAAACCACATTTGACTCCATTCCATTAATTGCATTCCAACAATTACAATAAGCCCGTCCTTCTATAGCTCCTCCCACCGAGGCTGTCAAACACAAATACAGTTGAAGTCATTAAAACTCGTTTTTCAACCACTCCACAAATTTCTTGATAACAAATTGTAGTTTTGGCAAGTCGGTTAGGACATCAACTCTATGCATGAGTAAGTCATTTTTCCAACAATTATTTACAGACAGATTATTTCACTTATTTCACTTCACTGTATCACAATTCCAGTGGGTGAGAAGTTTACAAATACTAGGTTGACTATGCCTTTAAACAGCTTGGAAAATACCAGAAAATTATGTCATGCTTTAGAAGCTTCTGATAGGCTAATTTACATCATTTGACTCAATTGGAGGTGTACCTGTGGATGTATTTCAAGGCCTACCTTCAAACCTAGTACCTCTTTCCTTGACATCATGGGAAAATCAAAAGAAATCAGCCAAGACCTCAGAAATGTTTTTTAGAACTCCAGAAGTCTGGTTCATCCTTGGGAGCAATTTCCAAATGCCTGAAGGTACCACATTAATCTGTACAAACAATAGTACGCAAGTATAAACACCATGGGACCACGCAGCCGTCATACCACTCAGGAAGGAGATGGGTTCTGTCTCCTAGAGGTTAACGTACTTTGGTGCGAAAAATGCAACTCAATCCCAGAACAACAGCAAAGGACCTTGTGAAGATGCTGGAGGAAACAGGTCCAAAAGTATCTGTATCCACAGTAAAACAAGCCCCATATCGACATAACCTGAAAGGTCACTCAGCAAGGAAGAAGCCACTGCTCCAAAACCACCATAAAAAAGACAGACTACGGTTTGCAACTGCACATGGGGACAAAGATCATACTTTTTAAAGAAATGTCCTCTGTTCTGATGAAACAAAAATAGAACTGTTTGGCCATAATGACCATCTTTATGTTTGGAGGAAAAAGGGGAAGGCTTGCAAGCTGAAGAACACTATCCCAACTGTGAAGCACGGGGGTGGCAGCATCATGTTGTGGGAGTGCTTTGCTGCAGGAGGGAGTAGTGCACTTCACAAAATAGATGGCATCATGAGGTAGGAAAATTATGTGGATATATTGAAGCAACATCTCAAGACATCAGTCAGGAAGTTGAAACTTGGTCGCAAATGGGTCTTCCAAATGGACAATGACCCCAAGCAGACTTCCAAAGTTGTGGCAAAATGGCTTAAGGACAACAAAGTCAAGGTGTTGGAGTGGCCATCACAAAGCCCTGACCTCAATCCTATAGAACATTTGTGGGCAGAGCTGAAAAAGCTTGTGCGAGTAAGGAGGCCTACGAAACTTACTCAGTTATATCACCTCTGTCAGGAGGAATGGCCCAAAATTCACCCAATTTACTGTGGAAGGTTTGACCCAAGTATAATAATTTAAAGGCAATGCTACCAAATACTAATTGAGTGTATGTAAACTTCTGACCCACTGGGAATGTGATGAACAAAATAAAAGCTGAAATAAATCATTCTCTCTACTATTATTCTGACATTTCACATTCTTAAAATAAAGTGGTGATCCTAACTGACCTAAAACAGAGAATTTTTACTAGGATTAAATGTCAGGAATTGTGAAAAACTGAGTTTAAATGTATTTGGCTAAGGTGTATGTACACTTCCGACTTCAGCTGTACCTGTATACACATACCAGACACAGAG
The DNA here is from genome assembly GCF_057628025.1 of Oncorhynchus mykiss. Taxonomy (NCBI): domain Eukaryota; kingdom Metazoa; phylum Chordata; class Actinopteri; order Salmoniformes; family Salmonidae; genus Oncorhynchus; species Oncorhynchus mykiss. The sequence continues at coordinate 67,111,139 of NC_143032.1, read as the reverse complement.
ACTTCAACATTGTCTCCACCGTATCCTTTCCCCTGGAACCTGCCCTCATTTCATGTAGATCTGTAAACAAATGAATATGTGGAGACAGGATTATAAACATTTTAGGTCAAAACCAAGATGTCCCCCATACCCTCGAACCCCTTGGTGATTATAAACCTTTTAGGTCAAAACCAACATGTCCCCCATGCCCTCGAACCCCTCAGTGCGGAGGAATGCCTGCCTGCTATTACCTGGAGATTACCTGTAATCTCTTATTACTTAAGAACGTGTTGAGAAGCTTCCATGCGAGATGTGTTGAAAAAAATCTATATCGCCTGTCAGCCAGGCTTAGGGAGCAGTTCATACAGAGACTCGTATTTGTAGGCATACATGCATACTGTACATTGTGAGTATGTAGAACAGAGCAAAGATGAGTATGTAGAGCTCAGAATTGATGGCAGTTCCAGTTTGAATAATAAGGAATCCTACAGGAACTGCCGGTGTCTGCAAGGCCAAGTATCACTGTATCTCATTGACAAAGTATGTGTCAATATTTAAAGAGTATCCATAATAACTATTTGACCCAAAAAGCATTTATTGTAGGAGACCACATTTGTCCCACAAGAAAGGAGATGACAATACAAATTCTGTTATGGAGGAACTTGGTGCTGAACAGACAGAAAAGGGAAAATATTGGTGTGAACTGGAGTAACCTGTCTTTCTCCCCAGGGTGGATAATTGCTGTTTTGTCTTGCCTGGCTGTGTTCTGTTTTTTATTTGCACAGGAACTGAGACATTTTCCTTCGGGCAAAGAGCTGTTTTTGGCGTTGAGTGTCTCTGGTCTTATAGTAGAGGGAAAGGAAATATCAATGATAGTTATTTTCAGAACACATGGCAAAACGAACCCCCCAAAAATGATACCAAAATAATAAGTAAGTAAGCCATGTCTTAGGAATTCACCTTGATGCCTGCCACGTGGCTTAATTTTAACAGGGACGAGACTCCCCACACTGTGCCTTGAACACTTTTATGGACCATTTAACCCAAAGAGAGAGAGAGAGAGAGAGAGAGATTATTACTATATAATCACTTACTGTGTGACTACAGTTAAGGTTATAACCTACTGGTCTGTTAGTGTAAGCTAGGGGCTTGGTGAATAACGATACATACACTGTATTCTCCATATTTCCTAGCAGACTCTGCTGTCCAGATGCCAAAAGAACTGAGGTAGAGTGAGGCTGAATCACAAATCGCACCCTATTCCTTATATAGTGCCCTATGGGCCCTGGTCAAAGGTAGTGCACTATGTTGGGAATAGGGTACTATTTGAAACATAACCTGAGTGTCACATACATTCTGTTTGTGTCTATGGAGGAGCCCTTGGCTGTGTGTAGCACCGGGTGTCTCTGACGGGCAAGGGAGGAATTTGTGACAGGCATTTCCCCGGGCGACAGCATGCCATGAGGAGTGAGGATGAACAGGACATCAGATGAAAGGCAGCCTCGACCGCCCCCTGTTTCCAGGTTTTCACATCAGTCAGTACACCCTAATAACTCTCATAGGCCCTGTGGCTGACACACGCCACAACCAAGACCAGGGAGTGTGTGTGTGTTTCAAGTGCTAGCATCTGTATGACGTATAGAGTATTTGGGTTGTGTGTGTGTGTGTGTGTGTGTGTGTGTGTGTGTGTGTGTGTGTGTGTGTGTGTGTGTGTGTGTGTGTGTGTGTGTGTGTGTGTGTGTGTGTGTGTGTGTGCGCGTGTGTGTGTGTGTGTGCGTCCATGCGTGTGTACTATTTGTACGGATGTGTGCGTTGGTACAGTAATGGAGGCACAGGAGGTTGCTGGCACCTTATTTGGGGAGGAAGGGCTCATGGTAATGGTGTGGCAGAATAGGAGGAATGGTATCAAATACATCAAACACATGGTTTCCATTTCAGCCATTATTATAAGCCGTCCTCCCCTCAGAAGCCTCCACTGAATGGAGGAATGCAAGTCTTCAGTTGTCACTGAGCTCATTTAGATCAATCAGATGGACTCGTGGTTCTATTGTAGTCCATAGGTTTACTCTACAATGTGTTTGGATGAGGAATGCACTGAACCGTAAACAGATCCATGTTTAAAGTGGAACTGACAGCATTTTAGCAACATGAAATTGCAGTAAAAACCTGTTCATATACACACCCAGGAAGAATATGACAACTTTTTTAAAACATATTCTGACAAGCGAGCACTTAGATATGGTCATTTTCACGTTTTCATAAATTCTCAGAATATTTGGGGAATGACGTATAGTTAGGCATTTGTGAAAATTCTTTAGCAATATAGTGGGAAAGTGGACGTGCATTTGGACAATTAATAGACACTGCAGCAAATAAAACCTAATTAAAACATGTCTTGTCCAGGACCCTGAGCCTACGCAGACCAGTGTGCCATAGCCAATCAAAGGCCTTTATGCAAATAAGTAATTTGCCACATGGGCCTGCCTTCATTCACTTTGAACTGGGCAGTGTGTTTACGTTCACCAAAAGCCACAAAATACACCTGAATGGATTTCTGCAAACAAGTAAATACCACAGAGTCCTCTTACATTTGGAAACTTTACAGTCCTATTGATCAAATAACCATGAAAAGGTAGGCTCTCTCCCCCTCAGTTATGTACATCAACAACAAGATCAACAACTAATGCTAGCCAGAGCGAGATGAGCTCAAATCTAACTAGGGAACATTAGATAAACCTTCTTCTTTTTCAGCTAGTTGGCAGTCAAATTGCACTGATAAACGATAGGGAATAGTAGCCTGCTTGTCCTTCTGCAGCTTTCCAGCCAATACATTCTTGTCCCAACCCACATTTTGACAAATGAATGGTAACTTGCCTGCCCGCCCATTTGATCAACGCCAAATACATTTGATTGACAAGTAGGGTTGATTTGAGTGTTCCTCACAATGGTAGTCAAGCACCCAAGCTAACCCGCTAAAGTTGGCTAGCTTGCTAGCTACTTTCAGACACAAATGAGAGAACACCTCACTCTGACCATGTTATTTGCCCGAGCAGAGCTGGTTATGCTTACAGTACATGTTTTCTAGAGCATTTGAGTGTCTCCTGACCCCTCCTGTCTCAGCCTCCAGTATTTATGCTGCAGTAGTTTATGTGTCGGGGGGCTAGGGTCAGTTTGTTATATCTGGAGTACTTCTCCTGTCCTATTCGGTGTCCTGTGTGAATCTAAGTGTGCGTTCTCTGATCCTCTCCTTCTCTCTTTCTTTCTCTCTCTCGGAGGACCTGAGCCCTAGGACCATGCACCAGAACTACCTGACATGATGACTCCTTGCTGTCCCCAGTCCACCTGACCGTGCTGCTGCTCCAGTTTCAACTGTTCTGCCTTATTATTATTCGACCATGCTGGTCATTTATGAACATTTGAACATCTTGGCCACGTTCTGTTATAATCTCCATCCGGCACAGCCAGAAGAGGACTGGCCACCCCACATAGCCTGGTTCCTCTCTAGGTTTCTTCCTAGGTTTTGGCCTTTCTAGGGAGTTTTTCCTAGCCACCGTGCTTCTACACCTGCATTGCTTGCTGTTTGGGGTTTTAGGCTGGGTTTCTGTACAGCACTTTGAGATATCAGCTGATGTACGAAGGGCTATATAAATAAATTTGATTTGATTTGATTTTAGGCCAACTGTTACTTTTTTTGCCTACATTTACTGACAGTGACACCGATCATATTCAGCAGGTGTTGCACATTTGTAAACTCATCAGTTACTCTGCACTCTGGCACACTCAAACAAGATACTCCGAATTCGGCGTAGACAGCCAGAGTGAATTTACGAATGCAAGAGATATGCTAACTGAATAACAGTTGTTCAAGTTCAGCATAGCTAGCTAACTAGTAAAGCGATTCATGTTTTCTGCTAGCTAACCAAATGACACCTGCATCTCTAGCTATACTGTAGCTACCTAAAAATTATATGAGGTGGAAAGGTCCTTCACCCACTCACTCCTCCAATGGGGTGGCAGTTAGCCTAGTGGTTAGAGCATTAGAGCATTAGGTAAGGTAAGGTAAGAATCTGTCATTCTGCCCCTGAATAAGGCAGTTAACCCACTGTTCCCCAGTAGGACATCAATATAAATAAGAATTTGTTCTTAACTGACTTGCCTAGTTAAAAAAACATAACATCCATCCAGCGGCTAGTTGTTGCTGTGTTTTTAGCTTGCTACATAAATAGATACACTAGCCTATTTCAACTTCATTTTTGCCACATTATGACTTGACTTATGGTCAATGCCTTTACTAGTTTGATTGTATTCACATTCCCAGCCTTTGTCAGTTTCTGTGCAAAATAGTCATTGAAACTGAAACAGTTCATCCTGAATGGGTGGAGGCAGCAAACAATTTTCCAGGACAGCTGTGATTTACAACCTGATACCAAGAAATATATTGGTGAATTATATTAATCATGCATTGAACTGCATCCATCAATTCTGCCAACAATGCCTTAGTCGTACCTCATGGAATTTGTAGTCAAATAGAACCTATTTTAAAAACCTCATGAAGTTGGTTTTGTAGCATAAACTGGGAATTTGATATTTTTTACTGATATGATTGTCTGTTTGTTTCATATTGGCAAGTAGTTTAAACTCTGTCAGTTCAACCTTAAGTTGTATGTTAAAGGGCCAATCTGTGATTGCTACATCCATTTTGGGATGTTTAAATTGATGATATACACGTTGTTACGCACGCCTCTATGAAGAGGGAACGCAACACCCTGCTACAACTAAACTCTCCGTGAAGCGAAAAAGGTATGGACTGTAGGTGCGAGTAAGGATGACAACAGGCAGAATGTGGTACCGTTTTACAAGGACTTTATTCCTGTACACGGTAATATGGGGAAAAGGGGCTGGACGGAACCAAAGCAAAGAAAGTAAATCTCAAAGCCCCCTCCTATCTTACCTGCCTACCCACTACTTACCTAATTTAGCACCACCTGGTGCCCTAACCAAAATACAGGGAGTGGTCCGCCCAGGTCTTACCTAGTGTGCCTAGACAATGAATATACTACGGGTATATGTATGCCCGCGGGCCTCTTGCCTAAGCACTCCCAAGGTGCCTTCCCCTTTCCCCCTGGGAACAAATGAAACAGAATATTAAACAATTTCACAAACAAACAAGGATATCAAATAAGCTCTACCTGAGCAACAAACTCACAGAACATACCAACTTCCCAGCAATGAACTCCCATCAAAATCAACCTCTAGCAAAGTCTCTGCAATGACCTCCCAGCAAATCTCTCTAGCAAAAACTCTGCAATGACCTCCCAGCAAATCTCTCTAGCAAAAACTCTGCAATGACCTCCCAGCAAATCTCTCTCAGCAATCCCTACCTCCAAAATCTCTCTATCCTGAACAGAACACTGGCTTTCATATAGCTTCAGAATGAATGTGTAATTGGAGACAGCTGTGTCTTGACGAGGGGGCGTGGTCAGCTCTCCAATTAGCCCTGGAGTCGACCAATCAGCTGCTTGAGGGATTTCAGGAAGCCATTTCCTGAAATAAAACACATGCAAATACACAAACTACAACACATAAACTGGGGAACGTAACACACGTATATAGCCATTGATTCTTGAAGAATATAATGTATAAAGGCCTCATGAGCTTAGTTAAACTGTCCTACCCCATCAGCACCTAAAAGATACGTTTTCTTACTCCAATTTTTTTAAATAATTGTAAACATGCACTTCATAGCCTCAAGACATGGTTAAAACTATCCTTGCATCCATAGCTCTGTCTATGAATTTGAGAGTGGTTACATTTCTCCAGCCCCATCCCAAATCAGTGGTGGGTGTCCGCTTTAATATGATTTGTACTGCAGTTTGCCCCTTTAAGCATTTCAGAGCTTCTTAGATCGTGCCAAACCATCCAGCAGTTACATATCTATAGGCTACTATAGGCTTACATTGTGTAATTACAAACATCACATCTAGAGTGAATTTCTAAAGAAACTATCAGGGACACAATATCCCATGTAACTGCAGTTTGGGTTTCACTTTATGATACAGTGCCTTGCGAAAGTATTCGGCCCCCTTGAACTTTGCGACCTTTTGCCACATTTCAGGCTTCAAACATAAAGATATAAAACTGTATTTTTTTGTGAAGAATCAACAAAAAGTGGAAATAATCATGAAGTGGAACGACATTTATTGGATATTTCAAACTTTTTTAACAAATCAAAAGCTGAAAAATTGGGCGTGCAAAATTATTCAGCCCCTTTACTTTCAGTGCAGCAAACTCTCTCCAGAAGTTCAGTGAGGATCTCTGAATGATCCAATGTTGACCTAAATGACTAATGATGATAAATACAATCCACCTGTGTGTAATCAAGTCTCTGTATAAATGCACCTGCACTGTGATAGTCTCAGAGGTCCGTTAAAAGCGCAGAGAACATCATGAAGAACAAGGAACACACCAGGCAGGTCCGAGATACTGTTGTGAAGAAGTTTAAAGCCGGATTTGGATACAAAAATATTTCCCAAGCTTTAAACATCCCAAGGAGCACTGTGCAAGCGATAATATTGAAATGGAAGGAGTATCAGACCACTGCAAATCTACCAAGACCTGGCCTTCCCTCTAAACTTTCAGCTCATACAAGGAGAAGACTGATCAGAGATGCAGCCAAGAGGCCCATGATCACTCTGGATGAACTGCAGAGATCTACAGCTGAGGTGGGAGACTGTCCATAGGACAACAATCAGTCGTATATTGCACAAATCTGGCCTTTATGGAAGAGTGGCAAGAAGAAAGCCATTTCTTAAAGATATCCGTAAAAAGTGTTGTTTAAGGTTTGCCACAAGCCACCTGGGAGACACACCAAACATGTGGAAGAAGGTGCTCTGGTCAGATGAAACCAAAATTGAACTTTTTGGCAACAATGCAAAACGTTATGTTTGGCGTAAAAGCAACACAGCTCATCACCCTGAACACACCATCCCCACTGTCAAACATGGTGGTGGCAGCATCATGGTTTGGGCCTGCTTTTCTTCAGCAGGGACAGGGAAGATGGTTACAATTGATGGGAAGATGGATGGAGCCAAATACAGGACCATTCTGGAAGAAAACCTGATGGAGTCTGCAAAAGACCTGAGACTGGGACGGAGATTTGTCTTCCAACAAGACAATGATCCAAAACATAAAGCAAAATCTACAATGGAATGGTTCAAAAATAAACATATCCAGGTGTTAGAATGGCCAAGTCAAAGTCCAGACCTGAATCCAATCGAGAATCTGTGGAAAGAACTGAAAACTGCTGTTCACAAATGCTCTCCATCCAACCTCACTGAGCTCGAGCTGTTTTGCAAGGAGGAATGGGAAAAAATGTCAGTCTCTCGATGTGCAAAACTGATAGAGACATACCCCAAGCGACTTACAGCTGTAATCGCAGCAAAAGGTGGCGCTACAAAGTATTAACTTAAGGGGGCTGAATAATTTTGCACGCCCAATTTTTCAGTTTTTGATTTGTTAAAACAGTTTGAAATATCCAATAAATGTCGTTCCACTTCATGATTGTGTTGATTCTTCACAAAAAAATAAAGTTTTATATCTTTATGTTTGAAGCCTGAAATGTGGCAAAAGGTCGCAAAGTTCAAGGGGGCCAAATACTTTCGCAAGGCACTGTACATACAATCATAATACACTACCCATGGTTAATGGTTTCAACCCAGACTCATTTGTTATTATATTATTTCTCTAGTGTACAATTAAGAGATCAATCATGCTAAATAGAACTGACAGTGACACCCAAATTAGCTTTTGCTTTTAAGAGATTCCATGCTGCAATGCTTATACCTCTGCACCCCTAGACCATAGAACATGCTTACAGTATTTCTTAATAAATATCATACTGATTGATGTCTTACACGCTAAGAGCTCATTTCCAGTAGTGGAGAGGGAAGGGAGGGAGGGATATTGTCCAGTGTAAATATTCAGAAGGAATATTAATTATGATCATGGTTGGTTTGTGTCGGGGGTCTTAGACAGACCACCTGTTGGACTGCAATGCCGTAACCAGAGAGTTCCAAACTTCATTTTTGCACACACAGTTTGTTCTATGAGAATGTAACGTTACAGGACAGTAGGGTATTTTGAGAGAGAGAGAGAGTGAGAGAGAGACAAAGAGAGAGACAGAGACAGAGACAGAGAGAGAGAGAGAGAGACCGACAGAGACAGAGAGAGAGAGACAGAAAGACAGAGAGAGAGAGAAATGTTTTCAACTTCATTCCTCTTCCATATAGCGTGTCAAGATATCAAAGTAATTCGTAATGTAGATACACAGTATGGCATGGTTAGAACCTTTCCAAAGGGCCCTCGGTTAACTATTCTCAATTGTATTGATTGCAAACAAACGGTGTGTGTTATGTCTGTCTGTCTGCTTTTATCTCAACAGACATCTGATGGCAGAGCTACTCAGGGCGTGTACACACAGTCTGAGGGAGAGTACACATTTCACACTTTTATGAACATGGAGGAGGAACTGTGCCTAAACTGAATACATGATGCTAGGTCAGAGCCCCTCAGACAGCATAATGCAGTATGTAAAAATCCAAGATGGCGGAGCAGTCGGACGTGTGTTTGCCTTGTCCCGTTTAAATAATAGTTTTCCTCGTTTTATTTGTGTATAGATTTCGTATACATTTGAATCTTACTTTCCATCTACGGACTGAATATACTTTCCTGCAATCCGCCTCACCCAATGTGGTACGGATTTGCTATTTTTATACTTTAGAACAGGAACCCCCATCAGAGGCTAGCCACCTAACTAGCTACTAGCTAGTAGTCAGTTAGCCACTGTTAGCAGTCTTCACCGTTAACTCGGACACCAGCCAGCTTCAGTTCGGTCAATACCTGCCAGTCTGCACAGCGCGATATCAACCCAGAGCATATCGGACTGCTTTTCCTAACCACATCACCGGATTCCTACCGCAATCTCTGGACCATTACACCGAATCATTGCAGCTAGCTAGCTGCAACCGAGTGGCCACTCCTGGCTAACGCTTCTGTCCCGCAGAAAGCAACAGTTAGCCTTTAGCTAGCCTAGAGCTAGGCCCATCCCCCGGCTAGCCAAAGAGGTCTACCAGCTAATTATTGGGCTACAATACCTCTTTTGCCAATTTCCCTGGACCCTTTATTGCCGACACGGAGCCCCACCGATCCATCACGACTGGTCTGCCGACGTAATCATCCAAGGTGGTTTCAGCAGGCTTTTCCGTTGCGACGTTGCCTGAAGACCCATCTGCCTGCCCCGGACCGCTAGCTTTCTGAGTCTCCAGCTCGCCTAGCGCAGTAGCGACTACCGAACGGCTCCGTAACTCACCTATTGCTGCTCATTGGACCCTATGATCCCTCGGCTACACATGCCTCTCCCTAATGTCAATATTCCTTGTCAACTACTGTTAATGTTAGTTATTATTGTTTTATTTCACTGTAGAGCACCTAGCCCCACCCTAAATGCCTTAGGGAGCTCTTTTGTCCCACCCTCCACACATGCGGAGACCTCACCTGGCTTAACTGGTGCCTCCAGAGACGCAACCTCTCTCATCGTCACTCAATGCCTAGGTTTGCCTCCACTGCACTCACATCCTACCATACCCTTGTCTGTACATTATGCCCTGAATCTATTCTACCACGCCAAGAAATCTGCTCCTTTTATTCTCTGTTCCCAACACACAAGACGTCCAGTTCTTGTAGCCTTTACCCTTATCCTACTCCTCCTCTGTTCCTACTCCTCTGTTGCACTATTGGTTAGAGCCTGTAAGTAAGCATTTCACCTGTTGTATTCAGCGCACGTGACAAATACACTTTGATTTGATGTAGAGGTTAACCCAGGCCGTGTAGCCCCCAACACAACACCTACTCCCCAGGCTCTCTCATTTATTGACTTCTGTAACCGTAAAAGCTTTGGTTTCATGCGTGTTAAAGCTTGGTCCCAAATGGTTTTATTCACTGCTTTAGCACACTCCGCCAACCCTGATGTCCTAGCCTTTTATGAATCCTGGTTTGGAAGGCCACCAACATTTTTGAAAAGTCCATCCCCAACTACAACATTTTCAGACAAGACAGAACTGCCAAAGGGGACGGAGTTGCAATCTACTGCAGAGATAGCCTTATACTATCCAGGTCTGTTCCCAAACAATTGGAGCTTCTACTTTTAAAATCCACATTTCCAGAAATAAGTCTCTCACTGTTGCCGCTTGTTATAGACCCCCCCTCAGCCCACAGCTGTGCCCTGGACACCATATGTGAATTGATTGTCCCCCATTTATCTTCAGAGTTTGTACTGTTAGGTGACCTAAACTGGGGTATGCTTAACACCCCGGCCATCCTACAATCTAAGCTAGATGCCCTCAATCTCACACAAATGATTAAGGAACCTACCAGGTACAACTCTAAATCCGTAACCATGGGCACCCTCATAGATATCATCGAGACCAACTTGCCCTCTAAATACACCTCTGCTGTCTTCAACCAGGAACTCAGCGATCACTGCCTCATTGCCTGCGTCCGTAATGGGTCCGGGGTCAAACAACCACCCCTCATCACTGTCAAGCGCTCCCTAAAACACTTCAGTGAGCAGGCCTTTCTAAAAAACCTGGCCCGGGTATCATGGAAGGATATTGACCTCATCCCGTCCGTAGAGAATACCTGGTTGCTCTTTAAAAGTGCTTTCCTCAACATCATAAATAAGCATGCCCCATTCAAAAAATGTAAAACTAAGAACAGATATAGCCCTTGGTTCACCCCAGAATTGACTGCCCTTGACCATCACAAAAACATCCTGAGGCATACTACATTAGCATCGAATAGCCCCAGCAATATGCAACTTTTCAGGGAAGTTAGGAACCAATATACACAGTCAGTTAGGAAAGCTAAGGCTAGCTTTTTCAAACAGAAATTTGCATCCTGTAGCACTAATTCCAAAACGTTTTGGGACACTGTAAAGTCCATGGAGAATAAGAGCACCTCCTTTCAGCTGCCCACTGCACTGAGGCTAGGAAACATTGTCACCACTGATAAATCTACGATAATCTATCTAAGGCTGGCCATGCTTTCCACCTGGCTAACCCTACCTCGGCCAACAGCTCTGCACCCCCCGCAGAAACTTGCCCAAGCCCCCCCCGCTTCTCCTTCACTCAAATCCAGACAGCTAATGTTCTGAAAAGAGCTGCAAAATCTGGATCCCTACAATCTCGACCCTCTCTTTCTAAAATTATCCGCCGAAATTGTTGCAGCCCCTATTACTAGCCTGTTCAACCTCTCTTTCGTATCGTCTGAGATCCCCAAAGATTGGAAAACTGCCACGTTCAACCCCCTCTTCAAAAAGAGAGACACTCTAGACCCAAACTGTTATAGATCTATATCGGTTCTGCCCTGCCTTTTTAAATTCTTTGAATGCCAAGTTAACAAACAGATTACCGACCATTTCGAATCCCACCGTACCTTCTCCACTATGCAATTTGGTTTCAGAGCTGGTCATGGGTGCACCTCAGCCACGCTCAAGGTCCTAAATGATACCATAACCGCCATCGATAAAAGACAGTACTGTGCAGCAGTCTTCATCAATCTGGCCAAGGCTTTCGACTCTGTCAATCACCGCATTCTTATCGGCTGACTCAATAGCCTTGGTTTCTCAAATGACTGCCTCGCCTGGTTCACTAACTACTTCTCAGATAGAGATCAGTGTGTCAAATTGGAGGGTCTGTTGTCCGGACATCTGGCAGTCTCTATGGGGGTGCCACAGGGTTCAATTCTCAGGCCGACTTTTTTCTCTGTATTTATTAATGATGTCGCTCTTGCTGCTGGTGATTGTCTGATCCATCTACGCAGATGACACCATTCTGTGTACATTTGGCCCTTCTTTGGACACTGTGTTAACTTCTTAAAGTACAGGGGGCAGCATTTTCACTTTTGGATAAATAGCGTGCCCAATTTTAACTTCCTGCTACTCATGCCAAGAATATAAGATATGCATATTATTAGTAGATTTGGATAGAAAACACTCTGAGGTTTCTGAAACTGTTTGAATCATGTCTGTGAGAAAAGCCTTTTTAAAATCTGACATGTTGGCTGGATTCACAATGAGTGTAGCTTTAATTTAGCATCTTACATGTGTGATTTAATGAAAGTTTGATTTTATATAATTTTATTTGAATTTGCCGCGCTGCATTTTCCCTGTTTTTTGGCCAAGTGGGACGCAAGCGTCCCCTATACCATAAGAAGTTAACAAACGTCCAAACAAGCTTCAATGCCATACAACACTCCTTCCGTGGCCTCCAACTGCTCTTAAATGCAAGTAAAACTGAATGCATGCTCTTCAACCGATCGATGCCCTCAACCGCCGGCCCGACTAGCATCACTACTCTGAACGGTTCTGACTTAGAATATGTGGACAACTACAAATACCTAGGTGTCTGGTTAGACTGTAAACTCTTGTTCCAGACTCACATCAAGCATCTCCAATCCAAAATTAAATCTAGAATTGGCTTCCTATTTCGCAACAAAGCCTACTTCACTCATGCTGCCAAACATATCTTCTTAAAACTCACTATCCTACTGATCCATGACTTCGGTGATGTAATTTACAAAATAGCTTCCAACACTCTATTCAGCAAACTGGATGTAGTCTATCACAGTGCCATGCGTTTTGTCACCAAAGCCCCATATACGACCCACCTGTATGCTCTCGTCGGCTGGCCCTTGCTACATATTCGTCGACAAACCCACTGGCTCCAGGTCATCTATAATTCTTTGCTAAGTAAAGCCCCACCTTATCTCAGCTCACTGGTCACCAATAGCAACACCCACCTGTAGCATACGCTCTAGCAGGTATATTTCACTGGTCATCCCCAAAGCCAACACCCCCTTTGGCCGCCTTTCATTCCAGTTCTCTGCTGCCAATGACTGGAAGGAATTACAAAATTCCCTGAAGCTGTAGACATATCTCCCTCTCTAACTTAAAGCATCAGCTGTCAGAGCAGCTTACCGATCACTGTACCTGTACTCAGCCCATCTGTAAATAGCACACCCAACAACCTCATCCCCATATAGTTTTTTTGTTGTTGTTATTTTGCACCCCAGTATCTCATCATCATCTGCACGTCTATCACTCCAGTGTTAATTGCTAAATTGTAATCATTTCACCTCTATGGCCTGTTTATTGCCTTACCTCCCTATTCTTACTAGATTTGCACACACTGTACATATATTTTTCTATTGTGTTATTGACAGTACATTTGTTTATCCCATGTTGTTGTTTTTGTCGCACTGCTTTGCTCTATCTTGGCCAGTTTGCAGTTGTAAGTGAGAACTTGTTCTCAACTGGCCTACCTGGTTAAAGAAATAAAAATGTGAGAAGTCTCTTCAGCAGCCTTGCCTGTTGAGTGGAAAGAGCATGCCGTTTTGATAGGAATTATGCACACCTTTTGGCTTCTTTGAATTCAATCACATGCCCTTTGATTTGTGCAACAAACCCAGTAACTTCTAGCGTCTATAGTGAACACGTTTGGAGACTGTTTTTATTTTATTTTACCTTTATTTAACTAGGCAAGTCAGTTAAGAACAAATTCTTATTTTCAATGACGGCCTAGGAACAGGGAGTTAACTGCCTGTTCAGGGGCAGAACGACAGATTTGTACCATGTCAGGGGTTTGAACTTGCAACCTTCCGGTTACTAGTCCAACACTCTAACCACTAGACTACCCTGCCGCCCCACTGTTACAGTAAATATAATGATATCCTGCCTCTAATAAAATTATGTACATCATAGCTATGCTATGTCTTCATGTAAGTTTAATACAGTACTCGATTCTATACTGAACTTGTACTTCAGACGAGAGAAAGCTTGTCACTAAAGAGGAACAACATTCTATTGTTTTTTAGAGAGAGTGTGTTGACTTGAGAGAGCTAGACATGAACATAAGGAGAAGGGCTCATTTCTCTGTTTCTCTGAGCCCCCAGGGTGTCTGTCTGACCTACCCTGACTCTCCCTACACCGCCTGGGGCCGAAAGCGACCCAAGACCTACAGGACTAGTGAGAGGGGACCCCCATCACCTCCAGACAAAATAACTAAATAAAGAGGTAACCTCAAACCTGACAATGCCCCCTCATTATTATGGAATCTAGAGCAAGGAAAATGAGGTAAATATCAATGGCGGTGGTCTCAAATAGCCCATTAGTCAATGTCTGCAGCAGAGTATGAGAGCATCATCGTATGGAGCCTGGAGCAGGGGTTGCTCCACCACTGTCCTCTTGGAAAAATGGTTGCCGGGCGAAAATAAAGCAACCCGATCTGGGTATAAATCATTAGGAACATTTGTTACCCTCCTTAGTAATTGTGCTTCATTCATCATCAGGTTTTTCCATTTGTCAAGCCCCACAGGTTGCATGGGGTGTCAGTTAGTTAGGCCACCGCTGTAGGTAGGTTGGCAGTCCCTGCAGCCTTTAACAAGAAATACTAGTGTTCAGAAGCCTACACACGCAACTACATAGACACGTATCGTGTTACAGGGTCAGCCATAGTAATACGATACCCCTGCAGCAAATTAGGGTTAAGTGCCTTGCTCAAGGGCACATAGACCGATTTTTCACCTTTTCGACTCAGTTATCTGAACCAGCGACCTAGCGGTTACTGGCCCAAAACTCAAACCGCTAGGCTACACAAACACAAAGAACGAATGAAGAATACGGAAAATGAAGAACACAGAACACACACATGCACACACACGTAGAAAAACCCTCGCCAAGACTCAGAGAACAATCCTTGCCAACTGGTTACACAAGGAATATTATACGATAGTTCAGGAGATACTATTCACTGCTTCTATCATCTATTGCCAAATTGTGCAGCTATAGTGGCCTACATGTTGTCTGAACACAGAGATCTGTGTCAGCCATTTAATAGGAGTTAATATTGTGTTAACCTTTGAAGTAAATGGCCCTAAAGCAAATACAATCACAAAACTGCATGTCCTTACCAACTTCAACGTATTCAAATGTGATGTTTAAATTAGACTCACAATGGGCTTAATTTAGACAAGTTACTGTATATATACGTAGCAGAGCCGTACCAGGCTTTAATGTAGCATTGTGATGAATCAATAAGCACATATTGTAACTTCCCTGCCTCTCTGTTATCAACACCCTGCCATGTCCATGCACCTCTCAGAAGACACAGCCAGGCAGCCCAGAGGATCTCTACAACACACCACTGACCTCCTGCTACTCTCATTACACAATAATACAACAAAGGGCCAATCTAGGGATTTGATTATATCTTTAACCTTTTTTTTCACATTTTTTAAAGGAAGTGGAGGTGGGAGTATAAGAAATAGAGAAAGAGAGAGAGGCTCAAGAGAAGACAGGCTATGTGCACACTGCCCACAAAATGAGGGGAAAACTGAGCTGCACTTCCTAACCTCCTGCAAATGTATGACCATATTAAAGACACACATTTCCCTCAGATTACACAGACCTACAAGGAATTTGAAAACAATTCCAATTTTAGTAAACTCCCATATCTATTGGGTGAAATACCACAGTGCGCAATCACATCAGCAAGATTTGTGACCTGTTGCAACAAGAAAAGGGCAGCCAGTGAAGAACAAACACCATTGTAAATACAATCTATATTTAACTATTTGCACATCCTTACAATACTGTATAAATACATAATATGACATTTGAAATGTCTTTATTCTTTTGGAACTTTTGTAAGTGTAATGTTTACTGTTCATTTTTTATTGTTTATTTCACTTTTGTTTATTATCTATTTCACTTGCTTTGGCAATGTAAACATATGTTTCCCGTGCCAATAAAGCCCCCTTAAATTAAATTGAGAGAAAGAGAGAGAGAAGGGGGGGCAGAAATATTTTCGGCACTTCTGAGGAGCAGGCCCAGGACGTGCTGAAGTGGTGAGAGGCGTTTTGTTTCCAGCGAGGACATATTTCATCAGCAGGTGTGAGGAAGCCAATGAAAAAAACAGGACAGATAACCCAGGCTGCATGAATGGCCAGACAAGGCATGTGTTTGTGTGCATACGTGTGCATTCACAAGACATTCCAAACCCATTTTCACCACTTCCACCTGAGGAAGGCACTTGTTTCTCTCACCTCACACGCTCCTCTATCTCTCCATCTAAAGTAAACCGATGTATTGAAAAGAAAACAAGGCCAAGCCATATCATAATTAGCAGGGAGACATGTACTCTTCCATTTCCCAGTCATCTAACCAGTCATGTTCCCTACCAAAACAAACACACAGGCTTCCAGGAAAATTACGTACCTGGGGTGGGTGCAGCAAGACAGATGCTCTTATCCGGAACCAGACTTATAAGTGCTGCTTTGGGCCCATATTCACTGGAGTGCTGATCCAGGATCAGTTCAGCTTTTTAGATCATAATGAATAACATTATATGGACAAGGGGGACCTGATCCTAGATCAGCACTGATATGATTTGAACAGAGGCCCTGATGCTAAGATTTACACTTTCCTCCCTTTATAATTTTTTTAAATTATGCTTTGTACAATGAGTACAGGGTCTTTACAATGGACCCATATGTTCAGTTTGTTCCATTGTCTATTTGTCATGCATTAGGGTCACACAACGTTGCAGTCCCTCTAAAGGACAGGATATGCTGCTGGTTAAGAAATGAGGGTTCTCAATGCTGGATGAATGTCATACAATGAGTGGCGATCACTAACTTCAGGGTAGAGATCATGTGTTGTTTACACATATCATCCAAATAATAAGACTGCAAAACCTTTATGCAATAGCGCTGCAGCATAAGAGTATATCTCAACACAACCATAACAGGATGGATTCATAAGGACTAGGAACAAAGAGTCCTGTCTGCTACGCCAGATGGGCACAACCACTTCTGTTGTGAGAACTCCAAGCTGGCTTTACTAAGTCAACTCTATGCAGCAGGCGCTACAGTAATATCCTTCCCCAGGGAAACAAAGGCTATCTCACACTGTTCAGGTAGTGGGAAAAGGCCCAGGCTGAGGGCAGCATCCTGCCACTAAACCTGGAAGAGGAAACTAATCCAGGGTTAAAGAGGGGCGGGGTGATGAGTGAGACTTCACATGGGCTTGGGAGAACACAACACCACCCTCACTCCCTGGTTCATTAAGACCCTGCACCTGGACCCCAGAGTGGCCCTCTGGATTGGAGTATCAAGGTACTGCTGAGTGTGTATGTGTATGCTTGCATGTGTATGTGTGTGTGCCCCATCTCATCCCCAGCCTGTTTAACTCACTTCTTGTTAGGTCCCTCCTTGCCCTCCTCTGTACTGGGTCAGTCCCAGAGCCACAATATTGAGCCGGTGTGGACAGGAAAGGGATGAGCTTGGGATTAGAGAGATAAGAGAAGTACCAAGGTCAGGCACATCGGACGCCATGCCCCAGAAAAATCATCGCTGTGGTCCCCTCTCTCACAATTAATAATGGCCATACATAATCAAGGGCGTTTTTCAGCACTTCTCCTGGGTTTCAGGAGCTGAGGCTGCCAGTTGTCGTCTGGTGTTGAGAGCCTAATGCAGGACCATGACCTGATGAAAAGCTGCTGGGAGGGAGGACACAGCTCACACAGACAGACCCACACAGAGATATCGGGAGCAGCAAACTAACAATGGAACAGCAAGCATCCAATTTTAATGAAATCCTTTAAATCCCGCATAAGGACTTATATTACAGAGATCCAGGACTACCCTATGGTGGCGACACAGCTGCCGACGCAGAGCGTGACTCTGTATCTGCATTATTGTTACTGGTAGCATTATCATGCTTAAGCACGACAACGTAATTTGTAGCAATAAGAAGATTAGCACAATGATTAGCACAATAGCATCTGTGTACAACGTGCTTACTGCTTACGTCTCCAAAAGGAAAAACACACACACACACACAAACACACAGGAATGAGCTTCCACCAAAACAGATGTGATTATAACGTCTCTACAGTTGTCTCCCAAACAGAGGAGAGCTAGTGTTTCAGTGCTTGAGGTCTCCTAAATGTATATCAAAATACACATGAGGCTCCATGTCACTACTGTTTACAGGAAAGTGATTTATGGTTCTTTATGGAGAAGAGGGAGCGTAAAATAGTTTGGGGTCGAATTAACTTCAGACACTTTTTGGTAACTACAGCTCAGGCTACTGAGACAATATGTTAGTTCATTATAAATCATTAATGAAAGTTATTTGTTTGAGGAATACAAAAAAAGTACTTTACATTATAATTAGAGTAATTATTTGTGTTTAAAAAGCCATTATAGAAAATGATTAGGCCTACTTTAAAATCGGCAGAGAGCTTTGTTGACAGATGACTTACATGTTGTGTTTTGTTGATCTAGTAGCTTTAGTGTAATGCTTTTACTGTGCAATGTCCATTGTCTTTCTCCAAGTTATCTTCTATTTCAGTCAAGAACAAATCATCAGAAATACTTCTCAAATTGTATCAATATGTTCACCTTGAAGAAAGTGACATAAGTCTAGAGGAAGAGAATGTCAGTCAGTAAATGCGTAGGAGAAAGATAAACATTGTTTACATTCTGTCAGAAAGAGAGGCTGTGTGCCAGACTGTTCAGGATATACCTCTGTTTTCCTCTGACAGCGTTTTTGTTCTCAGACCTATGAAGAATATTACAGGCCGTCCAACAGGAATAAGAGAATTTCAGTGTTCTCACTCTGTGTGTGTATGTGTGTGTGTGTGTGTACAACATACTGTGTGTGCCCATGTGTATGTACACAATTTGTCTCCTGTCCATATATTCTCAAAACATTGTCATCTCCTACAAAGGCCTTTATGGGGGTATGCTGGTGTATTGTTTGAAAAGATATAGCTTATGATCACGCCTTTCTCAGCTTTTCAGCCTTTCTCAGCCATTCTCAGCTTTTCAGCCTTTCTCAGCCTTTCTCAGCCTTTCTCATCCTTTCTCAGCCTTTCTCAGCCTTTCTCAGCCTTTCTCATCCTTTCTCAGCCTTTCTCAGCCTTTCTCATCCTTTCTCATCGTTGCAGCTTAGAACATTTACAAATGCCTCAGTCCAGGACAGTAACAAATGCCTCAGTTCAGTACAGTAACAAATGCCTCAGTTCAGGACAGTAACAAATGCCTCAGTTCAGGACAGTAACAAATGCCTCAGTTCAGGACAGTAACAAATGCCTCAGTTCAGGACAGTAACAAATGCCTCAGTTCAGGACAGTAACAAATGCCTCAGTCCAGGACAGTAACAAATGCCTCAGTTCAGGACAGTAACAAATGCCTCAGTTCAGGACAGTAACAAATGCCTCAGTCCAGGACAGTAACAAATGCCTCAGTTCAGTACAGTAACAAATGCCTCAGTTTAGGACAGTAACAAATGCCTCAGTCCAGGACAGTAACAAATGCCTCAGTTCAGGACAGTAACAAATGCCTCAGTTCAGGACAGTAACAAATGCCTCAGTTCAGGACAGTAACAAATGCCTCAGTTCAGGACAGTAACAAATGCCTCAGTCCAGGACAGTAACAAATGCCTCAGTTCAGGACAGTAACAAATGCCTCAGTCCAGGACAGTAACAAATGCCTCAGTCCAGGACAGTAACAAATGCCTCAGTCCAGGACAGTAACAAATGCCTCAGTTCAGGACAGTAACAAATGCCTCAGTCCAGGACAGTAACAAATGCCTCAGTTCAGGACAGTAACAAATGCCTCAGTTCAGGACAGTAACAAATGCCTCAGTTCAGGACAGTAACAAATGCCTCAGTTCAGGACAGTAACAAATGCCTCAGTTCAGGACAGTAACAAATGCCTCAGTTCAGGACAGTAACAAATGCCTCAGTTCAGGACAGTAACAAATGCCTCAGTCCAGGACAGTAACAAATGCCTCAGTTCAGGACAGTAACAAATGCCTCAGTCCAGGACAGTAACAAATGCAGTCCACAGTGGGGACTCGGATTCGACCAGTAGTGACTTTGTTGTCAGAAAATCTCTCTTTGCATAATTTATAAAGACGGTCAATATGCACCTCACCAGGGGATATGGACGATGTTCTCAGCTGGTGCCAATAGGCTACTGTTCCCTCAATTAAATTAAGAATTTTGATGACTGAAAGACAGATTGGAGTCTTTTCATTATCATCTCTTTACAGCAATGGCCATTTGCTTTCCAAACAGTTTTTCCACAAATGCATTTTTAAATATTGCACTGTGCCAGGCTGGGTCTCTCTGCTCTTCACTGACAGTTGCAATTTAACAATCATCTATTTGGTATTTCCAGCGCGTGCTGCCCAAATTATGGGCCCTTCTGACTGTAGGCTATCCAATATAAAACAGTCCACAGCTTGTTTTTAAAAGAAGCTAATGATCCACTGGCCAAATCATGCTTTCTGGTGTAGTATCTTATTTTGAATGATTTTATTTATTGCTGTAGGAAATATTTTGTGTTAATACATACAGCCGGATATTATCAGATTGGTGGTAACTCACCAGCATTAAGACCGGGAATACAACTTTCCCGAATTGGATCCTTTGTTCGAACCCCCCAGGCCAATTGAACTGATTCCAAAGGCTGATCCAAAACACCGCCTGCGGAGAAGAGGTATTCGGAGTGGACTTCTAGTCCGACTCAGGAGGCAAGTACACCATCCACCGCTTCGAGTATATTACTCGCTAATGTTCAGTCTCTCGATAAGCTCAGGGTGGGAATCTCCTTCCAGAGAGATATCAGGGACTGTAACTTACTCTGTTTCACAGGAAACATGGCTCTCTCAGGATATACTACCTTTGTCCATACAGCCAGCTGGGTTCTCAGTACATCGCGCAGACAGGAAAAAATAACTCTCCGGGAAGAAGAAAGGTGGGGGTGTATTTTTCAGGATGAACTACTTATGGTGTTATTGTGATAACATACAGAAATTCAAGTCATTTTGTTCACCTGACATAGAAAACCTCACAATCAAATGCCGACCGTATTACCTCCGAAGAGAATTCTCTTCAGTTATAGTCACAGCCGTGTATATTCCCCTCAACGGCCCTCAAAGAACTTCACTAGTCTTCATGCAAATTGGAAACCATATATCCTGATGCCGCATTTATTGTAGCTGAGGATTTTAACAAAGCAAATTTGAGGAAAACGCTACCGAAGCTCTATAAATACATTGACTGTAGCACTCACTCCAAGAAACATTAGACCACTGCTAAATGCCTAGCAGACCCTCCACAGCCCTCTCTTTGGCAAATCTGGTCACAATTCCATTTTTCTCCTCCCTTCCTATAGCCAGAAACTCAAACAAGGAAGTAGCCGTGCTAAGGACTATTCAACGCTTGTCTGATCAATCGGAATTCACGCTTCAAGATTGTTTTGATCACTTGGACTGGGATATGTTCCGGGTAGCCTCTGAGAATAACATTGACGAGTACACAGACATGGTGATGGAGTTTATCAGGAAGAGTATAGGAGATGTTGTACCCACAGTGACTATTAAAACCTACCATAACCAGAAACCGTGGATAGATGGCAGCATTTGCGCAAAACTGAAAGTTTGAACCAACGCAGTTAAGCATGACAAGGTGACTCGGAATATGGCAGAATACAAACAGTGTAGTTATTCCTTCCGTAAGGCAATAAAACAGGCTAAGTGGAGTCACAATTCAACGGCTCAGACACGTGACGTACGTTGCAGGGTCTACAGACAATCACGAACTACAGAGGGAAAACCAGACACGTCGCAGACACCGACGTCTTGCTTTCAGACAAACTAAACACTTTCTTTGCCCGCTTTGAGGAAAATACAGTGCCACCAACGCGGCCCGCTACCAATGACTGTGGGCTCTCCTTCTCTGTGGCCGACGTGAGTAAGACATTTAAGCGTGTTAACCCTTGCAAGGCTGCCGGCCCAGACGGCATCTCTAGCCGCGTCCTCAGAGCATACGCAGACCAGCTGGCTGGAGTGTTTATGGACATTTTCAATCTCTGCCTATCCCAGTCTGCTGTCCCCACATGCTTCAAGATGTAACGGAACTAAATGCCCATCGTCCCGTAGCACTCACTCCTGTCATCATGAAGTGCTTTGAGAGACTAGTCAAGTATCATAACACTTCTACCTTAGCTGCCACCCTAGACCCACTTCAATTTACTGTCTTGAGATGCTGCTTCAATTTATCCACATCATTTTTCTACCTCATGATGCCATCTATTTTGTAAAGTGCACCAGTCCCTCCTACAGCAAAGCACCCACACAACATGATGCTGCCACCCTCATGCTTCACGGTTGGGATGGTGTTCTTCGGCTTGTAAGCCTTCCCCTTTTCCCTCCAAACATAACGATGGTCATTATGGCCAAACAGTTCTATTTTCGTTTCATCAGACGAGAGGACATTTCTCCAAAAGTATGATCTTTGTCCCGATGTGTCGATTATGTCGATATAGGACTCGTTTTACTGTGGATATAGATACTTTTGTACCTGTTTCCTACAGCATCTTCACAAGTTCCTTTGCTGTTGTTCTGGGATTGATTTGCACTTTTCGCACCAAAGTACGTTCATCTCTTGGAGACAGAATGCGTCTCCTTCCTGAGCGGTATGACGGCTGCGTGTTCCCATGGTGTTTATACTTGCATACTAATGTTTGTACAGATGAACGTGGCACGTTTGTAAATTGCTCCCAAGGATGAACCAGACTTATGGAGGTCTTGACTGATTTCTTTTGATTTTCCAATGTTGTCAAGCAAAGAGGCACTGAGTTTGAAGGTAGGCCTTGAAATAGATCCACAGGTACACCTCTAATTGACTCAAATGATGTCAATTAGCCTATCATAAGCTTCTAAAGCATGACATAATTTTCTGTAATTTTCCAAGCTGTTTAAAGGCACAGTCAACTTAGTGTATGTAAACTTCTGACCCACTGGAATTGTGATACAGTGAATTATAATTATAATAATCTGTCTGTAAACAATTGTTGGAAAAGTTACTTGTGTCATGCACAAAGTAGATGTCCTAACCGACTTGCCAAAACTATAGTTTGTTAACAAGAAATTTGTGAAGTGGTTGAAAAACAAGTTTTAGTGACTATGTAAACTTCCGACTTCAACTGTATGTAAGAGTGCTGTTCGTTGACTATAGCTCAGCATTCAACACCATAGTACCCTCCAAGCTCATCATTAAACTAGGGGCCCTGGGTCTGAACCCCGCCCTTTGCAACTTCCCGACGGGCCGCCCCCAGGTGGTGAAGGTAGGAAACAACACCTCCACTTTGCTGATCCTCAACACAGGGGCCCTACAAAGGTGCGTGCTCAGCCCCCTCCTGTACTCCCTGTTCACCCATGACTACATGGCCACGCACGCCTCCAACTCAATCATTACCAACAATAACAAGACCCTGTGAGTGGGAGGATAATAACCTCTAACTCAATGTCAACTAAATAAAGGAGCTGATTGTGGACATCAAGAAACAGCAGAGGGAGCACGCCCCTATCCACATCGACGGACTGCTCCGTAGTGGAGAAAGTGGAAATCTTTAAGTTCCCAGGCGTACACATCACTGACATTCTCAAATGGTCCATCCACACAGACAGTGTGGTTGAAGAAGACGCAACATCACCTCTTCAACCTTAGGAGGCTGAATAAATTTGGCTTGGCTCCTAAAACCCTCACAAACTTTTAAAGATCCACAATTGAGAGCATCCTGTCAGGCTGTATCACCACCTGTTATGGCAACTGCACCGCCCGCAACCGCAGGGCTCTCCAGAGAGTGTTGTGGTCTACCCAATGCATCACCGGGGGAAAACTACTTCCCCCCCAGGACACCTACAGCACCCAATGTCACTGGAAGGCCAAAAAGATCATCAAGGACAACAACCACCCGAGCCACTGCCTGTTCACCCCGCTATCAGGTCAGTACAGGTGCAGTTGGGAACGAGAGACTAAAAAACAGCTTCTATCTTAAGGCCATCAAACTGTTAAATAGCCATCACTATTTGGCTTCACACCATTACATAACCCTGCACCTTAGAAGCTGTTGCCTTATATACATAGACTTGAAATCACTGGCCACTTTAATAATGTAACGCTAGTCACTTTAATAATGTTTACAAATTTTTGCTTTACTCATCTTATATGTATATACTGTATTCTATTCTACTATATTTTAGTATATGCCACTCCGACATTCTTCATCCTAATATTTATATACTCCTTAATTCCATTGTTTTACTTTTAGGTTTGTTTCTTTTGTGTGTATTGTAGTGAATTGCTAGATATTACTGCATTGTTGGAGCAAGAAACACAAGCATTTCGCTACACCCGCAATAACATCTGACCAATAAAATGTGATGATAAGGAAGAGACATTTGTTACAAAACATCTACGTGTATTGTAATGACATTCTGTGATTGTCATTAGGCCTACACTTGCCTGAATTGATGTCAGCCACTCATCTCCGCATTGTCCACAACCGTCTCGGCCACTTATCTCCGCCTTAACAAAATGTGAGTGTTCTCCTCAAACCACAACACAATTTGGAGCGTATACTACCCGGTTTACAGTCAATTTCTCATATTTTTCATGCAGATGACATGCAGTAATGGCATGTTGTATTAATTGTGATAGGCTCACATTTTACCGGTATGGCATACCCCCATTATTTATTTTGCCAGGATGCCGTACCGGACCGTACTGCCTTACTTGAACCCCTGCTCGTGACTTGAGCATAAAGGAATCTGACTTGGACTCAAACACAAGGGACATGGGACTCGACTAGGACTCAAGGTTTACGTCTCATAAAAAAAGATCAGCAAACCCAGTAGGTATCTTGTTCATAAATGAAGACGGTGGTGCTCCAACCATCTGTAGGACAATACAAACCACATGAGCCCCGCTGCAACGACAAACCACATGAAACAGAAAAAGGGGGCCGACCAATTCAATCCAGATATGGCAGAGAGGTTCAAACATTTGGAAACAGGGCAGCTAGCCGGACCACGCCAACAGTACCCTGTGGTCTCCCTCCCCAGAACAGAAGATTAATGGAGTCCCGGGTTCCACAACATGATGGATAACAGATTCAGTTACAGTGATACATTAAATAACTCAATCATCCTCTCCCAGGAGTGTCAGAGCCCAGGTCAGCTTCTAATTGGCTGTATTTGTTAGGTTGCACGCTGCATATCGGCAGGTATTTAAGGAATTTAGATAAAGAATAAAAAAGGGGGCAAACGTTGTTGGAAGAGGAGAAGGCGGAAGAAAGAGGCAATTCCCTATAGGTCAAAAGTAATGCCTCGTGCCTTTTGGCACGGCAAGAATGGTTCCTTAACGGAGGGGGAAGTGTAGTGTTTATTGGTTTCTGCTAGTCCAGTCACAGACAGCAAACACAAGCAGACTGAAACCTGATCAACTGGCATTCTGCCTGGAACAGGCCAGGCCAGCGGGCGGCAGGCAGAGGGGAGTGGAGCAAGGCAGCACAGCCTAGGGAAAACAGAGATAAACACAGAACACAGAAACCAGGTCTCCAAAAATCACAAGATGAGCGGGCCAGATAAAAGACAAAAAAGAAAGAAAGATAGATTAAAAAAATACACACAAATGCCTGAACATGATTTGTGGAATGAGAGAGAGATGAATGAGAGAATAAACGCAACCTGGAATAAAGCAGGGTGATCAGAGATTACTTTCAAGTGTCTCACGGTTGTAGTTTCCAATTGAAGTTCACCAATGCTGTTCTCTTATCCCCTCCTCCCTGTTCTATCAGGAAAATCCCACTGTGGCCAATCCCTCCTTTTTAACTTGATATACTTAAGAAGAAGCCACATTGCTCCAGTGCTGGTCCTCTAATGAACATAGGGCTCACAGACAGAGCAGGAGCTGTCCATGCCTCGGCCCCGCTATGCTGGCTCCCCAATCAGACTGGAAAACAGGATCCAGCTGCCCACCACACTGTCATTGGAGCAGGCCTAGCCACCATACCTTTCCACCAGACCCATCTCTAACTCCAGCGCTATTTATCGCCATCCCTAAAACCCCATATCTAGCTGTAGCCCCAGCCTCATCTCTTGGCTTATTCCCAGTCCCATATCTAGCCTCATTCATAGACCCATCCCGAGCCCCAGACCTATAGGCTCAGTCCCATAGGCCTCTGTCCCATAGCCTCAGTCGCATAGCCTCAGTCCCATAGGCCTCTGTCCCATAGGCCTCTGTCCCATAGGCCTCTGTCCCATAGCCTCAGTCCCATAGCCTCAGTCCCATAGCCTCAGTCCCATCCTCAGCCCCACCCCGGGTTCCATGCTTAGCCTCTTGATCCAGGAATACCTGCCCTATATCCACTGGTCACTATCTCCCCTTTCATACATACAGCACAGAGCCATTGATTGTTGTCAGTGTTGTTGTTTTGGTTTATGCATTTAGACTTCCTATTCAAGGATAAGTCCCCAATCTTAGATAGTCCTCGGTTGATCTCTATCTACGCCAGACAGAAAGAAAAATATGAACATAGTGTTGCGGGGGGATGGGGAAAGGGAGGGAACGGTGTAAGGAGGGTAGAAGGGGGGAATGAAATTCCTGACTGATACACCGATCAAAGTCTGGTCTCACTGGTGTGTCTGTGGAGGGATGGAATGAAGAATTGGACAAGGACACACACAAACACCTTACGCAGGCACTCACGCACAGCTGATACCAGCATCAGGGCACAGTGAAGTGAAGATATCTAATATGCTGAGTGAAAAGTAAACACGACACGTTGGCATCAGGGCTTCCCATCCCGCTTACTCTACTGACAAACCATCAGTCACAAAACAAGTCAAAGGCTCCAGTTCAATAGAACAACCTGGCTCTGTAGACACGACACGGTTAGGAACTTATGCAGGGTGTGGCTGCTCTGCATGGGCCTGACTAGACTCTATTACAATTCATCATGAAACAGATGGTAACCGGATGAAAAACCAGACCAACTACTACTACATGTTCTAGAGATTACCTACACTGAACAAAACAAACGCAACATGTGAAGTGTTGGTCCCATGTTTTAATGACCTGAAATAAAAGATCCCAGAAATGTTCCATACGCACAAAAAGCTTATTTGTCTCAAATGTTGTGTACTAATTTGTTTACATCTCTGTTAGTGAGCATTTCTCCTTTGCTAAGATAATCCATCCACCTGACAGGTGTGGCATATCAAGAAGCTGATTAAACAGCATGATCATTACACAGCTGCACCTTGTGCTAGGGACAATAAAAGGCCACTCTAAGCATTGCTGATTTGTCACACAACACAATGCCACAGCGTGCAATTGGTATGCTGACAGCAGGATTGTCCATCAGAGCTGTTAACAGATAATTTAATGTTAATTTCTCTACCATAAACCACCTGCAACTTTGTTTTAGAGAATTTGGCAGTATGCCCAAATGGCCTCACAACAGAGAAACACATGTATGGTGTTGCGTGGGCAAGCGGTTTTCTGATGTCATCGTTCTGAACAGAGTGCCCCATGGTGGCGGTGGGGTTATGGTATGGGCAGGCATAAGCTACGGACATCGAACACAATTGCATTTTAATGATGTCAATTTGAATGCACAAAGACACCGTGACAAGATTAAGGCCCATCGTCGCGCCATTCATCAGCCATAATCACCTCATGTTTCAACATGATAATGTACAGCCCCATGTCGCAAGAATCTGTATGCAATTCCTGGAAGCTGAACATGTCCCATTTCTTCCATGGCCTGCATACTCATCAGATCAACAGATGCATATCTGTATTTCCAGTCATGTGAAATCCATAGATTAGGGCCTAATGAATATTTTTCAATTGACTGATTTCCTTATATGAACTGTAACTCAGTCAAATATTTGACATTGTCAACACTTAACCTCAGGAAATTAGAGACTGAATACATTTATCAGAAAACATCATATAGTAAGCATGTCACCAGTCAGACAATAATTATGTAATATTATTGGGGTCAACTGAGAAGGGTGATTTTTTTGTTGTGAGTTGACAAGCCCTATATGATGATTGGATATGCTTTAATTTATCAGATATGAAGGTAAGACCCAGATGCAGACCACATCGGATAACCAATAGTTTAATAATCCCACAGGGGCAAGCAAATAGACAGGTCAAGGCAGGCAGGGGTCAATAGTCCAGAGAAGTGGGGAAAAGGTACAAGACATCAGGCAGGCTCAGGTCAGACAGAGGTCGGTAATCCAGAGGTACAGGACGGGAGTCAGGGTCAGGCAGAGTGGTCAGGCAGGCATGCTCGGAGACAGGACAGGCAAGGGACAAAACCAGGAGGGTGGGAAAAAGAGAGACTGGGGAAAAACAGGAGCTGAGACGAAACGCTGGTAGGCTTGAGCAAACAAAACGAACCAGCACAGACGGAAAACACAGGTATAAAAACAGGGGATAAAACAGGGGATAATGGGGAAGATGGGCAACACCTGGAGGGGGTAGAGACAATCACGAAGACAGGTGAAACAGATCAGGGTGTGACAACATTCTGCCCTTCAGAATTCATATTTGTTGATATGTTGAGTGCAAATACAATCTTTATGTATTTTGAAAACTTCTATGAACGGGAGAAAAAATACCTGTCTCGTTGTGTGGCAAATTGGCATATAACAGCCTACAACAGACATCCCTGAGGGCTGTGTTTCAGGACACAATAAATGAAGCATTAAATGTGGTTGGGGGATATCAGACTTCTCTCCCCCATACATACAGCATACATCACATACCTCTCCTGTAGATGTCTTGTGGTCAAAAACGTTTCACAAATCATGTTAAGAAAGATCAGAGACAGAGTGCCATGTGGTTTTCCAGGGAATATTGTCCTTTTATTGTGGTGAGGAGATTCTAAGAGATCTTTGAGGAGGCCAAAAGCATGTGAAAATCATAAAGAGAGGCAAATTGGTATTAATGGTTCAGAGTGATCATATAGCAGTTTGGGCCGGGGCTAGCTAGCTCTATATATATGTTTGGTCTGGGATACACAGACAGAGACTGTTTCCCAAAGTGTGCCCTATTCCCTATAGTATACCACTTTTTTTAGCAGGGACCCCCACTGGGATCTGGTTATAATTAGTGCACTATATAGGGAAGAGAGTGCCGTTTGGGACGCGGAGAGAGAGACACGCTTGTTTCCCTGCAGGATGGATCTGGTAGAGGCCACAGGGCAAGGATCAGGCAGATTCATCAGCATCATCAGCCAGGACAGGGTGTCCGAGGTCCCAGAGACCCAGACTGCAGCAGCCCCACAGCCCCACACCACAGCACAGCAGCCAGGATGGGGTCCAGGTGGAACCGTCCACTCCTATTATGTGTCCCAAATGGCACCCTGTTCCCTATATAGTGCACTAATTTTGACCATGGCCCATAGCTCTCTGGTCAAAAGTAGTGCACTATATAGGGAAAAGGGTGCCATTTTGGACATAGCCTTAGGGAACCCATACAGAGGAGACTACTTGCACATACAGGGCTATGGCTTACCAATATATACAGGTGTATAATACTTAAAATATACATAATAAATAATATGAATGTGGGTGGAATTGTTTTGAAATGGTTCTGTGGACATCAAGGACAGCAGGGACTGGACCCCATCTGGACCATAAAACCACTGTGACCCGACTCCTGTGAACTTACAAATGTGTTGACTTTTATAACTTCTAACAAAGATAAATTACCACCAGCAGATATAGCAAGATATCTTGTAAACATTGGCAAAATTAACTTATATAAAAAAAATACAATTTAGATTTTCTAACTTGATGTATTCTTAATCATAACAATTTTTCTAAAGCATCTCAAACTGGTTTTGAAGACATTATCATAAAAGTGCACAAATATGTATTTTATTTTGATTTATTTAACTAGGCAAGCCAGTTAAGAACAAATTCTTATTTAGATTGACGGCCTACCAAAAGGCCTCCTGCGGGGATGGGGGCTGGGATAAAAAAAATGTTAAAAAAAAAATATAGGACAAAACACATCACGACAAGATAGACCACACAACACTACATAAAGAGAGACCTAAGACAACAACATAGCAAGGTAGCAACACATGACAATACATATATATGTATAAAATATAGAGATAAGATATATGTAAGTTCTGATGATAACACACTAAGATGTATTTTTCTAGCTCTACTTTGTCCCAAAGGAGCCAGTAACTCAATAATTATTCTTAGAAGTTAATCAAAGAATTTTACTTCACCAAAACTTTTAAAACTGGTGCGTATGCAACCATGCTTCAGAATAGACTTTTGTTTCTCCCCTCTCCTAGTTTGTGATGCCTTGTTAAATATGAAGATTTGTGACAAGTTTGATTTAGGACTGTTTTGACTGAAACAGCAGAAGCTCCTTTTAGCAATCAATCAAATGAAACTGAAAGCAGTTATTTTTCTAACCTGAAGTGCATCTCTGGGGTAGAAAAGAGAGACCTATAAACAATGTTCCCTCGCATTTTTTTCAGCACTGAGCAAGTTTCAGGTCTGCTGAGCGCAAACTTGAACATTGTGAAAATTCTGTGCAACTTCCAGCATACGTTTACTGTAAACACAGGCTGTACCTGCTTTAAGTTACAGGTTAATAGTGTCCAAGTAGGCTACTATTTTATCATAATGTAGGCCTACAAGAGTGTCCTACCATCAAAAACAATGTATAAAATGATTCCCATACCATTTTAACATGGAAATAGCTGTTCTATCATTCAGCCTATAGCTGTAGCCAATGTGTGGTGTTTAATGTATACCTACGTTCCATTAGACTTTTGTAAAAATAAAAAATGCAGGGCTTGACATTAACCTATTTATCCACTTGAACTTCAGACAAGGAGGTGACTGAAAATGTTGTGTTATATGATGCAAGAAACCCTTTACAAAATAAAATGCATTATTATTCCCATGTCATTATTACAGAGAATTAGACAAATTATGCTACCATCTGCCTCTTATTCAAGCCGGTTTCAAAATAGAACATTGACCCCTTTGAGACAAAAAAAAAGCTCTTTACCTGACTTGCTTTTTAAAGATGTCTAGAAATGTACACGTTTTGTGCTGTTGTAAGAAGCAATCACTCCCCTATTGCTGACTACAAATATCTATAGCTGGGCTGATAACTCACTAACTAGCAAAGGATATTAACAAAATGTGCACAGGTGGCTGCATGCAGCTCTCGCTTGGATCTAAAAACAAGCGCATCTACTCACATCCTCTCATGCTGTAAACAGTCCAGTTCAAAGTGAATTGCACAGATCCAAATACAGCAGTGGTCTGTTTGCATATAGGCCTACTGCAGCTCTGATTGGTTATGCTGCACCAGTCTGTAAGGTCTGTGTAAGGGCTGTCATGCAGTGTCAATGCAATAGAATCCTACGCCGATGCCTTTGGTGTCACGCTCGTCATTAAAGACGGACCAAGGCGCAGCATGTGTAGAGTTCCACATCTTTATTTCGGTGAAACTTCAAAACAATAAACCAACAACGAACCGTGAAAGTAGTGGTGCACATGCATAAACACAAAACAATATCCCACAAACACAGGTGGGAAAAATGGCTACCTAAATATGATCTCCAATTAGAGGCAACGATTACCAGCTGCCTCTAATTGGCAACAAAACACCAACAGAAATATTGAGCTAGAACACCCCCAAGTCACGCCTGGACCTACTACATCATAGGGCTCTCTATGGTCAGGGCGTGACATTCGGCCTACAACAAAATCTCTTGCATAGTTTGTTTTGCATACTAAGTCTTGCATAGTTTGTTTTGCATACTAAGTCTTGCATAGTTTGTTTTGCTGTATTGAAAGTGGCCAATATTACGTTGATTCGATCACAATTTCCACAGTAAAGGGAAACGTTGATTGTGTTAACAGGGAAACTCTGGAAAATTGAGTGAATTTCAATCTCATGCTTCTCTCCGTGGGCTGATACTGTATAGGGGGAACATTGCCTATAAATATCCCACCTCGTCCACCTCCCAGATAACTCACACTTACTCATGGAACATGAGGACACAAACAACATTTTTTTTACACTGCAGCAGTGAAGTCAATGGTCTGTAATATTTTACTCTGAGGTACATAAAGATAACACTCATCGGCAATATGGTTCATTTAAGAAACCATAATCTCCCATATGATGATGTGGGAGTGGGGAAATGGAGGACTTTGATATTGTTCGACCTACGGGGTCGAACAAAATGCACTGTTTGAGATATACAGAGTCTGCCACACAGCTGCAGTATACTAGCTAGGGCTAGGTTACCTGGGAAGCCACAGTGACAAAACTCTAAGGTAAAAACTGACTGGAAGTGAATGTGTAAACATAGAAATATAATCAATTGAATGGCAGTCCGCCTATCACAAACCCATTTACTAGAATGGGGATTCGGACTCCAATATTTATATTTCTCTGTTTAGACCATAAGGTGAAAACAACCCCGTATCATGCCACTTGACAGTGGCATTACAGCTGTAATACACGTCAGAACATCTCATCCGATCCTTGCATGGACAAAACCAACAACATCATTCCATCACTACAATCACAGCTGCTGTAGTTTGTCCATTATGATTCATAGAGTTTTTTCACCTCTAAGTTAAACACTGGCATAACAACAACAGCAGTAGAGTGAGAGCGCGAGAGAGAGAGAGAGAGAGAGAGGAGAGAGAGAAGGAATGCTCCCTCCCCACCCTTTGCAGGAGGCTGCACTACTTCCTGCCTCTCCTCAGCCAGGTGTTGATAGACAGCTAGTAGCTGCTAGTTTGGTGTGATAGAGATCATTTGTACTCTTCCACCTTACTCCTCCATGCTAATGACAAGGAGGCTCATAAGATAGCACCAGACAGACAGCACGCTCATTTACAAATCAGGCCCCGGAACCTCCTGTACCTGAGGACAAGGACATAAATCATGTACGTGTTAAAACAAGAGTGTCTTTGTTTTATTAACAGGTTTTTCTCTTACGTAAATGTAAATTGAAAGGTTATTTGAATTGACAAACAATGTACACAATGCATGCCAACATACTGTAGCATAGCAGAAATGATTAAAACAATAAAACAAATCAGGCTGCAGTTGAGCTACAGTACACAGAATGGCTGAACACAACATAGTTCATGGTTCATACTGACACTATAGACTCTTTTAGTATCATGTCTTTCCACTCCAACAGACAGCAGGTGCAGCCTCTTAGCTCTGCCAGACACTGCCAAGGTCATCAGGGCATTGATGAGCAACACACAGTGGGCAGCACTCACCGAGCTCTAGCCGAATATACTAGCTGGGGGGCAGGGGCAGAGAACAGCCCCTCCACACCAAGGACCCCCATGGCAGACTGGGCCTAGTCTGAGGACTGAGACAGAGGCAGACTGAAGACATTGAGGGATATTCCCACAGCTACGCCACTGACTGTACTAGGATCTGTACAGTGGTGTAATGTACTTTAGTAAAAATACTTTAGTACAAGTACAATTTAAAAAGTGTCTTTGGGTATCTATACTTTACTATTTACATGTTGGACAACTTTTACTTTTACTTCACTATATTACTTACTTTTTACTCCATTTTCCATGTACCCAAAAGTACTCGTTACATTTTGAAGGACAGGAAAATAGTCCAATTCACGCACTTATCAAGATAACATCCTTGGTCATCCCTACTGTCTCTGATCTGGCGGACTCACTAAACATACATTGTAAATGATGTCTGAGTGTTGGAGTGTGCCCCTGGTGACTATCCATAAATAAATAAAAAACAGAAAATGGTGCCATCTGGTTTGTTTAATATGATGAATTTGAAATTACTTTTGGTACTTTAGTATATTTTTGCAATTATATTTACTTTTGATACTTCAGTATATTTAAAACCAAATACTTTAAGACTTTTAATCAAGTACTATTTTACTGGGTGACTTTAACTTTAGCCATTTTATATTAAGGTATCTTTAATTTTACTCAAGTATGACAATGAAGTACTTTTTGCACCACTGGATCTGTAGCAGAAATCTCCACCTGGATCTGTGGAGTTTGTAAAAGTACCACAAATGGCCAGGCTAGGATGAGAGGGGCTTTTTCAAGATTAAAAGCAATGGCCTCAAATCCTCTCAATGCCTTTGGGACTATTGTCAATAACAATTCAAATATTTAATATTAATATAATATTCATATAATATAATATTAATATTATAAATTAAATAGCTACATTGATACAAATGACACATTCTAGCAATGGACACCAGTGAAACATGTTGATTTAATTCAGTTATAGAGGTCACAGAGAATCAGGACATACAGGGCACATTGGGACCATAATGAACTAGATTCATCCCTAGATTCACACACACTCACACACTCGTAAAATATGCTGCTGCTACTGTATAATCTATCCTGTTGTCTAGTCACTTTACCTGTATGTACATATCTACCTCAATTTCTATAGTATATAACCAAGCTATCATCGTCCATTGTGTATCTATTCCTCATGTTACTTATTTTTAAATGTTTTATTACTTTTGTTATTATTGTATTATTATTCTGCATTATATTCTGCATTGTATTCTGCATTGTATTCTGCATTGTATTCTGCATTGTTGGAAAGGGCCCATAAGTAAGCATTCTACTTTTAGTCTACACCTGTTGTTTACAAAGCATGTGACAATTAATATGTGATTTGATTTGATTTGATGTGACGGTCATGCTGGTGATATTGTTATGGAGAGATACCAGGTGCCATACGTAACGCTGTCTGTCTACCACCACAACCCAGAGCCAGATGTATAGCTCTGCCACGACCTGTTGAGACACCTGTGAGTCTCTCAGAAAAGGCCGGGCCGTCTGTCCTTGTGCAAGGGATTTCCTGAGTATCCACTCTGTGCCAAAATCCAACGCCCCAAACTCCGACTGATCCAAGGCTTTCTCTATTGCCCATAACTCTCTCTGTTCCAATAATCCCTCTCACGCTAATGTTGATTGCATCAAGGAGAATGACATAGGCCTGCCATATTTATCACGTCTATTTATAGCTTTATAGCATCCAGAAAAGCAAAGATATTGCTATTTATTTTCTAAGAGTACCCAAAATCATTTCTAATTGTGAGTGTTTAGCAAAGGTAACCTCTCAACTCAGAGGAGGACAACGGGCATCTACATCTTGAACCACAAACATAATATCCATGGCAATTGCACATATTTCATTTCATAATCGGTTGGATTTGTAGGTACAGTGCCTTCAGGAAGTATTCACACACCTGGACTTTTCCACATTTACTTCTGCTACAGCCTGAATTTAAAATGGATTACATTTAGATTTTTGGGGGCCACTGGCCTACACACTATACCCCATAATGTCAAAGTGGAATTATGCTTTCAGACATTTTTACAAATTCATTAAAAATGATAAGCTGAAATGTCTTGAGTCAATAAGTATTCAACCACTTTGTTATGGCAAGCCTAAATAAGTTCAGGAGTAAAAAATATCCTTAAGAAGTAACATAATAAGTTGCATGGACTGAATGACTACCTTATCTCTATACCCCACACATACAATTATCTATGAGTTCCCTCAGTTGTGCAGCTAATTTCAAATACAGATTCAACCACAAAGACCAGAGAGGTTTTCCAATGCCATGTGAAGAAGGGCCCCTATTGGTAGATGGGTTAAAAAAATTAAATTAAAAAACAGACATTGAATATCCTTTTGAGCATGGTGAAGTTATTAATTACACATTGGATGGTGTATCATTACACCCAGTCACTAAAGACACAAGAGTACTTCCTAACTCAGTTGCCAGAGAGGAAGCAAACCGCTCAGGGATTTCACCATTAGCCAAATGGTGACTTTAAAACAGTTACAGAGTTGAATGGCTGTGATAGAAGACAACTGAGTATGGATCAACAACATTATAATTACTCCACAATACTAACCTAAATGACAGAGGGAAAAGAAAGAAGCCTGTACAGAATAAAAATATTCCAAAACATGCATCCTGTTTGCAACAAGGCACTAAAAAATACTGGAAAAAATATGCTAAGCAATTCACTTTTTGTCCTGAATGAAAAGTGTTATGTTTGGGGCAAATCAAAGTGTTATGTTTGGGGCAAAGCAGACTGAACTTGGAACTTGCTTTCCACCAGACACTGGGAAATGAATTCACCTTTCAGCAGGACAATAACCTAACACAAGGCCAAATCTACACTGGAGTTGCTTACAAAGAAGACAGTGAATGTTCCTGAGTGGCTGAGTTACAGTTTTAACTTAAATGTACGTGAAAATCTATTGAAAAGAATAATGAGCAAATGTTGCACAATCCAGGTGTGGAAAGCTCTTAGAGACTTACCTAGAAAGACTCACAGCTGTAATTGCTGCCAAAAGTGTTGGGCTCCTGAGTAGTGCAGCGGTCTAAGGCACTGCCTCTAAGTGCAAGAGGCGTCACTACAGTACAAGTACCTGAATACATGCTGTAACACAACAAAATGTGGAATCACTAAAGGGGTGTGAATACTTTCTGAAAGCACTATATGTATCTTAACACAGTGAGCTAGAGAATGCTTGAGAGGGAAAATTAGACAGTGTGTGTGGGACTTATCCAATCTTCAGTGTAATGTAAAACCTATGGGGCAATAAGGGGCCTAGAGTGCTACCCTAAGCCCAGGCAGTCAGAAAGTCCACTCAATATATTGTCAAAGCATGAGGAATTTATTATGAATATTGGTCAGCTGCGGCTTAGCTCTTTCCAGTCGTGGAAAAAATTGAAATAATGAATTATCTACACCAGTATCCTTGATCATTCTCAGAATGTTCAGACGTGGTTTATCTCCCAGCCGTACGTTCCCATGGCGACCCTGGTCGTCCCAGATAAGTCTCCTCGGCTCACATGTCCATTTATAAACCCTGTGGTTTCACAGTGAGATCACCCGCTGTGAGATCACCCGCTGACCCATTGATAGTCAATGGTGTGAAGGATTGGAGAGGAGTAGAAGAGAACAAAGAGGACCTTGCAGCAGCAGCATGTGTACTGTCATACAGAGTCCACAGACCACAGCCTTCATGTTGGGCATCATCACTCTCCGGGGAGGGAGAGGAGGGAGAGGAGGGTGGTTTGGAGGATCTGGATGAGGGGTGGTTAACTTATTACGTACGGTAGGTAGTATTGCAATGACGATACTGTTGGACCAGCTAAGCAGGCGTGTAGAGGCTGACTGAACTTGCATGGTGGAAAAAGTTCCTATACATGAACGGTCAGTTACACTTAATGCTAATTGTCTGAACATAAGTGCTTGTGTCTGAACAACCAAGTTCATCTCTCCCAGCCAGCTTTGCAGGTCATGAGTGGGCAGTTATATTGAATGGAAAATGGAGGGGGTGGAGGAGAGGACAATAAAACAAACCACCTGGATCTATTTATGATTAACACAGCGAGCTGTTCAGCCAGCCTCTCTACTACTGGTCCTCTAGAACACTTAATTACACTGTTAGCCAATCAGTTCACATTCAACATTAGGACTACATCACCATGCTGTGGGTGCAGTCAAGTGATCCTAACATTGGAAATAAACACTAAAAACATCTATTCACATGTGGCTTATAGCACATTATCACTTCTGAGTCAGTTCCTCCCTGTGATTTATTTATCTATATGCAGTCATTCAGTAGTCCTCCTATTCATGAGTTGTCTGCCGGTAAGAGGATTCCTGTGAATGTCGGTCGGTCGTCCCATTATCTGTCAGGTAAAGGCTGGGCTAGCTGGCAGTCTACCACTGGCCTGGCAGCTCTCTAGAAGCATGAGTCACAGATAGATGGTGTGATAGCTCAGCAGAGCCACAGTCCTTGTTAGCTTTGGCAGGGGACCACAGCACAGCTCTCTGGGGCTGCATCCCAAATGGCATCCTATTCCCAATGCGTTGCTCTACTTTTAACCAGGGCTCTGGCCAAATGTAATGAACTATATAGGGAATAGGGTGCCATTTGGGATGCAAGGTGGATCTTTGGATCTGGCACGTCCCTCCCTCTTTCTCTCTGCCAGCCTGAGCCCAGAATACCCACCTCTAGTGTGAGGTTGTAAATCACAGGAAATGTAAATAAAGGTGAACAGGAAACACACTGCGGTATCAAAAAATATTTTTATTGTTTTTGTTTTTTTATTCTCCTCCTTGTTTTCACCTTTAAAACAAGAAGGAGAGGGGGGTGGGGGGTGGGTGGAGGTGATTTCTCAATTCGGTGTGTGTAGGCTTTGATTCTTTACAGCTTGCGTGTTTCAAATCAAATGTTATTTGTCACATGTGCCAAATACAACAGTTATTACCGTGAAATGACAGTACTTACAAGCCCTTAACCAACAATGCAGTTCAAGAAATAGAAAATATTTTCTAAATAAAGAAAGTAAAAAATAAAATTAAAGGTAACACAATAAAATAACAATAACGAGGCTATATACAAGAGGCACCGGTACCAAGTTAGTATGCAGGAGTACAGGTTAGTCAAGGTCATTTGTACATGCTGGTAGGGGTAAAATGACTATGCATGGATACTCTCGATGGTGCAGCTGTATAAACCAAAGTAGGCCTGTAAGCTGTACTGCTGTACTTAAAATTAATTTACCCTTTACTTGCAAATGACAGCAATGATCCCCACATTTAAGGCTCATACTTCACCAACCATATGACAAACTCCCATTTTTGGGTGATTATCATTAATTACCTCGGCTGTATTGCCAGGACAGTTCTATGCATTCCAAATAACAGCACCATGCCAGAGCTTTTAAGACTGACAAACCGTCCCTGTTAGCCTGAGCAACTTCTACAATCCATCATGCTGTCAGTAGCATAGCAGGGGTTGGGTAAATAGTCAGAGGCTCTGATTAATTATAGGCCTTTGCAGGAGGAGCTGTCACTCACCTTCACTGGTGATTTATGCTATCAAATGTTCTGAATGGTACAACTGTATCTAGTCCTCTTGCCATGAAAGCAGAACGTGTTCAGCCAAAAGTGCCATGTTGGAAAATATCACTGTGTGATATTTCAAAGTTAATGCAATCTCTGTTGTTCAGCTTCGAGGATTATAATATCAATGGCTTTCTGCTGATATTTTATAAAATGCCATATCCTCCCGTCTGAACAGCTCAGGGAACTCAGGGGAACTCCAGTCAGTTATCAGTAATGTATTTTATTTGGCAAAGTACTTAGCTCCAATGGGATTTCTCATCGCACCACACATCAAAGCCCACAGCTACACGTACTGTTTCTCAACATATTTCCTCTCAGCTTGAAATGAAGAAAATCTAACATTTTCCAAACTTAACACAATGATAGAGGAATAAGCCATCCTGTTAGGTGTGTTTCCATGTTTGCCAAAGCACTGCAGACAATGGAGTGACAGCAGCCAGAGGAATGTCATTCATGGCTGTTTTCTTTGTCTCCTGCTGTTTTGGGTCGAACTCACTCTGGAAATGACTACTGTATTGGAGTGGTGGAGTGTAATATGATCTGGGAATCACTGACCTAACTCAGCTGCTCTCCCCTAGTAACATGTTCCCTCCATTTGACTCCGAAATATACTCAAATCAAACCTTTACTGAGATTAAGCGTTTGGGATGAGAAAAGTTCTGAGTGACATTCACCCCAAAAAAACGGAATATTCAAATGTGTATGTTTTTTCAATAGCGTGCCTCGTGTGTGTGTGTGTGTGTGTGTGTGTGTGTGTGTGTGTGTGTGTGTGTGTGTGTGTGTGTGTGTGTGTGTGACAAGACAGAACACACTGTCTGTGAGCTTTGTATTCACAGAAGGTCACACTCTGACTCATCCTCTGTCAACAGAGTATTTCATTACCCAATCCCATTGTCCCCACAAACTAACAGCTCTAAATAGAACCTCCACAGCACTTCTTGAACAGTCAGTCAATGGAAGACCAGGGTTCAAACACAACAAATATTTGGAATATTTTGAGTGTTTGCTCTAGCCTGCCTAGGCTGCCAGTTGGGCAAGGTGTGCACTTTTGCTACTATTCTAGCGGTTCCATTGTGCCAGGCAGTCAATCAAGCCCTGCTAAAGTATTTTGACATGATATCAAATAGTATTTGAACCCAGGTGTGGACAGTGGTGGATGTTACCAGGAAGCAGCTGGACACATGCTCAGTGTTTTGACTTTCCCTGTACTTCCCCCCAACGCCAACACTTCTACAATAATCATATACCTGTACAAACACACTTTCCCCCCCTAATGTTTCCTGCTTAACAAATCAACTGTACTGTGTGTTTCACATTGAGACAGCTGCTACAGGCATCAAGAGGGGGAAAATAACACTTTTACTTCCAGTCCCAAGAACAATGTGTCTCATTTCACCACCACAGTTAGTCTCAACTGGCACCCTATTCCATATATAGTCCACTACTTTTGGCCAGGACCGACAGGGGCGACAGGGGTGACAGGGGCGACAGGGGCGACAGGGGCGACAGGGGTGACAGGGCCGTGGTCAAAAGTAGCACACTATATACCTGTAGGAATAAAGTCAAGACCACCTAGTTGCAATGCAACACCAGTGGATTCCAGCTAGCTTTAACATCTCTGAGAAGGGGCAAACTGAGACACTTAAACATCTCTGAGAGGGGGCAAACTGAGACACTTTAACATCTCTGAGAAGGGGCAAACTGAGACACTTAAACATCTCTGAGAGGGGGCAAACTGAGACACTTTAACATCTCTGAGAGGGGGCAAACTGAGACACTTTAACATCTCTGAGAGGGGGCAAACTGAGACACTTTAACATCTCTGAGATGGGGCAAACTGAGACACTTTAACATCTCTGAGAGGGGGCAAACTGAGACACTTTAACATCTCTGAGAAGGGGCAAACTGAGACACTTTAACATCTCTGAGAGGGGGCAAACTGAGACACTTTAGCATCTCTGAGAGGGGGCAAACTGAGACACTTTAACATCTCTGAGAGGGGGCAAACTGAGACACTTTAACATCTCTGACAGACACTTCAGCCCTCTATGCGTTTACTGGATTCCCATTTTTTTCACGATTTATTTATCTAATGAAGCATTGCATAAACACTGTCTTATCTTCAGGAAGTCATCCAGCTTGAAATGGAAACCTGTCAAAAAACAGATTCTCCACCACGGCAGCAGAACAGTCTAAAATATATCCCTACAGTCACAATGAGTGTTCATATTGCAACAGAGGTGCTTGGAGCTGAAGTTTACGGTGGAAGTTGACAAGGGTGAGAATGCTTTTGCTACTCTCTTACAAAGCTGAAGAGACAAAACCACTTCCATCTCCAAAAACCCCACCCATTATTCCACAGTTGACAGTGGCGTTTCTGGGTCAGCAATGTGTCACAGAGGAACTGACAGCGAAGACGCTTGGGTACATATTCGTCTACCCTCTTTCAAAATGTCAATCAAAAACTAGACAAACAAGATTTACACTAAAAGAGGAGTCAAGGACACGTCTTACATCTGGGAGGAAGGAGGAGCACAGAACTTGCTGGTTCATGGGAGTATAGCGTTTTATGAATAGGAGTTTAAACATGCCTGGAGTGGAACCTTGGTAAATACAACTCTCACTAAGTGAATAATAGGCCTGCCTACATAAGTACAGCAAATACCTACAAACACGTGGTCTCAACGGCCAACAAGCACTATCCCACTTTTGACACCAGTGTAATAAACTGAGGGAGGAGCATGAGGTCTCCTGCGGGCCACAAACTTGGATCACCTGACCCAAAGACGAATGCCCTAACCACAATCCCAATAAGGATATCCCAGTTGGGAGTCATTGTAAGGTGAATATGACTGTACTGTCCTGTAGTGTGTGTGGTAGTGAAAGGTATATTACTGTACAGTAGTGTATGTGGTTGTGAAAGGTATATTACTGTACTGTAGTGTATGTGGTAGTGAAATGCATATTATTGTACTGTAGTGTATGTTGTAGTGAAAGGCATATTACTGTACTGTATGTGGTAGTGAAAGGCATATTACTGTACTGTAGTGTATGTTGTAGTGAAAGGCATATTACTGTACTGTATGTGGTAGTGAAAGGTATATTACTGTACTGTAGTGTATGTTGTAGTGAAAGGCATATTACTGTA
This sequence comes from Oncorhynchus mykiss, assembly GCF_057628025.1. Classification (NCBI taxonomy): domain Eukaryota; kingdom Metazoa; phylum Chordata; class Actinopteri; order Salmoniformes; family Salmonidae; genus Oncorhynchus; species Oncorhynchus mykiss. Next base: position 67,069,047 of record NC_143032.1, on the reverse strand, counting down.
CTGTATGTGGTAGTGAAAGGTATATTACTGTACTGTAGTGTATGTGGTAGTGAAATGTATATTACTGTGCTGTAGTGAAAGGCATATTACTGTACTGGGCTGTTGTGTATGTGGTATTGTAATGTATATTACAGTACTGTACTGTAGTGTAGGCGGTAGTGAAAAGTATATTACTGTACTGTGCTGTAGTGTATGTGTTAGTGAAAGGTATACTACTGTCACAGGCCGGCTCATAGCCTGTGTCAAAAATGAGGGGACACGAACAACAGGTATAGGCCAATCAAAAAGGTTCTTTATTATAAACCAAAACTATTAACTTTAAACAAAGAAAAAGGAATGAAGTACTGAGGAGTGAAAGTATCATAATGTAGGGTGTATGTAAAGTGCAGGGATGCGTGAATCTGTGTGTGTGAATATGACTGACTGAAAACTACGTAAAACTACAAAGGAACAAACAAAACAGGATCATACCTGGAGGAGCAGAGAGAGAGAGACAAGAGTGGTTAATGAAGCAGTTTAAATACCCTGAGCCCAGGTGGCTCCAATCACTAACGCCCCTCCTCTGCCTGCAGGAAAACCGCCCCTGCACTGCAGAGGAGGGGCCGTGACACTACTGTACTGTACTGTATGTGATAGTGAATGGTATATTACTGTACTGTACGGTAGTGTATGTGGTAGTAAAGGTAAATTACTGTAGTACATGTGGTAGTGAAAATTATATTACTGTAATGTGCTGTTATGTATGTGGTAATGAAAGGTAATGAAATGAAAGGTATGTTACTGTACAGTAGTGTATGTGTTAGTTAAAGGTATATTACTGTACTGTAGTGTTTGTCGTAGTGAAAGGTATGTTACTGTGCTGTACTGTAGTGTTGTCACGACGATCCACCGAATATACGAACTGGTCCGTTTGTCACAACTTGGTGAAGCTCATGGGAGACGGTGCGGCCACATTACCATAACACTGTTTATATAATAGCCTCAGATATGAGGTTTACATCTAATTGTTGTATAAGATGAATGAGTGAATATGATACTGTTTGTATAATTGTGTAATATGATTGTGGACTGTTTAATGAAGAAAAATACAATTCCCTTTTGATTTGAACTAAATCAGAGGACCGCCCCTGAGCCCAGTTAGGGTCAGGCCCTTCCGAATAAAACCCCCACTCAGGTTTCCGATCAGCAGACCAAGTTTACCTCAATTACAAGATGGCTAAAGGTTTGCAGACCATGTTTCTCTCAATCACGGGAGTGCAAAGGTTGTAGACCATTGCTGAATCTTTTAACCATACCACGTGGTTAAACTCTTAGACTATAGATACCAACAGAATAAGAACAAGTCTTTGATATTAATTACTAGTCTGCAGCTAGGAATTCGGTATCATTGAATGCGAAGAACGACAACCGCCGAAACATCCATTCTATAACGAATGTCACTCTGAACTACCCACTATAACCACAACAGAGAGAGAGAGGGAGAGAGACGGACAATTCTACAAAATAAATTAACTTTTCACCAGCGATCAAGATATATTGATTGCAATTGTTCCCGAATGAGTGAGCGTTCATGTGCAAAGGATTAGCATTTCAATTGTTATAATTATCACTTTGTAGTGACTTCTTAGTCGACCCCCACTTCCCCTTTTATCTAACAAGCCACCATGCTGGTTTAGCCCACTAGGACACATTCTCCTATCATGTAACCACATTTACCTTGTTTGTTTGTTTATGCATTTCTGTGAATTATTTAATTACTTAGTAATAAATAAATGATTTAAGGCAATTGATGTATGGATGACTCATAGTGAAGACTGGGTTCGTGCAGATAACCAACAATTTATGACGTTTGGAATTAGACTATCTTAGGAAATGATAACTTTCAAATCTGAATATTTTTCCTTGGTGCCCCGACTTCCTAGTAATTACGGTTACATGATTAATCAGTCTAATCGCATAATAACTAATTACAGAGAATCTTTGATAAAAAACTATAAGTCTTCAGTTAATGATAGTAAAGACACGGTATATTACTGTACTGTACTGTATGTGGTAGTGAAAGGTATATAACTGTACCTTACTGTAGTGTATGCGTTAGTGAAAGGTATATTACTGTACTGTACTGTATGTGGTAGTGAAAGGTATATAACTGTACCTTACTGTAGTGTATGCGTTAGTGAGAGGTATATTACTGTACTGTACTGTATGTGGTAGTGAAAGGTATATAACTGTACTTTACTGTAGTGTATGCGTTAGTGAGAGGTATATTACTGTACTGTACTGTATGTGGAAGTGAAAGGTATATAACTGTACCTTACTGTAGTGTATGCGTTAGTGAAAGGTATATTACTGTACTGTACTGTATGTGGTAGTGAAAGGTATATAACTGTACCTTACTGTAGTGTATGCGTTAGTGAAGGTATAATACTGTACTGTACTGTATGTGGTAGTGAAAGGTATATAACTGTACCTTACTGTAGTGTATGCGTTAGTGAGAGGTATATTACTGTACTGTACTGTATGTGGTAGTGAAAGGTATATAACTGTACCTTACTGTAGTGTATGCATTAGTGAAAGGTATATTACTGTACTGTACTGTATGTGGTAGTGAAAGGTATATAACTGTACCTTACTGTAGTGTATGCGTTAGTGAAAGGTATATTACTGTACTGTACTGTATGTGGTAGTGAAAGGTATATAACTGTACCTTACTGTAGTGTATGCGTTAGTGAAAGGTATATTACTGTACTGTACTGTATGTGGTTGTGAAAGGTATATAACTGTACCTTACTGTAGTGTATGCGTTAGTGAAAGGTATATTTCTGTACTGTGCTGTAGTGTATGTGGTAGTGAAAGGCATATTACTGTACTGTAGTGTATGTGTTATTGATCTGTATTTTACTGTACTGTACTGTACTGCAGTGTATGTGGTAGTGAAAGGTATATTCCTCTACGGTAGTGGATGTGGTCGAGAAAGGTATATTATTATAGTGTAGTGTGTGTGGTAGTGAAAGGTGTATTACTGTACTGTACTGTATGTGGTAGTGAAATGATTATTACTGTACTAAACTGTATGTGGTAGTCAAAGGTATATTACAGTCTGGTATTGAAAGGCATATTACTGTACTGTAGTGTATGTGGTAGTGAAATGTATGTTGCTGTACTGTACTATACTATATGTGTTAGTGAAAGGTATATTAATGTACTGTAGTGCATGTGGTAGTGAAAGGTATATTAATGTCCTGTACTGTGGTGTATGTTTTAGTGAAAGGTATGTTACTGTACTATACAGTAGTGTATGTGGTAGTGAAAGGTATATTGCTGTACTGTCGTGTATGTGGTAGTAAAGGTATTTTACTGTACTGTAGTGTATTTGGTAATTTAAGGTATATTACTGTACTGTAATGTATTTGGTAATGAAAGTACATTACTGTACTGTAGTGTATGTGGTCGTGAAAGGTATGCTACTGTACTGTGGTGTATGTGGTAGTGAAAAGTATATTATTGTACTGTACTGTAGTTTATGTGGTAGTGAAAGGTTTATTACTGTACTCTACTGTAGTGTATGTGATAATGAAAGGTATATTGCTGTGCTCTACTGTAGTATATGTGTTAATGAAAGGTATATTTCTGTACTGTACAGTAGTGTATGTGTTTGTGAAATGCATATTCCTCTATTGTACTGTATGTGGTAGTGAAAGGTATATTACTGTTCTGTGGCGTATGTGGTAATAAAGGTATATTACTGTAGTGTATGCGTTATTGAAATGTAGATTACTGTACTGTACTGTAGTGTATGTGGTAGTGACATTTTTATTCCTCTACTGTACTGTTCTATGTGGTAGTGAAAGGTATATTACCGTACTGTACTGTACTGTAGTGCATGTGGTAGTAAAAGGCATTTTACTGTACTCAACTGTACTGTAATGTATGTGGTAGTGAAATATATATTACTGTTCTGTAGTGTATGTGGTAGTGAAATGTATATTACTGTGCTGTAGTGTATGTGGTAGTGAAATATATATTACTGTTATGTAGTGTATGTGGTAGTGAAATATATATTACTGTTCTGTAGTGTATGTGGTAGTGAAATATATATTACTGTTCTGTAGTGTATGTGGTAGTGAAAGGGGAAGCGAGGATATAGTCATCTTGGCAGTTGGTTGACCCAGGGTTCATTGTGAGACCCCCACTGCTCACCCTTTCATCATGCAGACAGTTGTTGGTTTAGCTCATACCCCTCACAGCAGGCGCTGGCAGGGACGAGAGACTCTCAGAGTGCGTAGCGAAAGAGGTATTTGTAATGGGATGGAGACAGAGGTCTGCCTGTGCAGAATTAAGCATGCGTTTCTCTGAAAACTCTCTCTACCTGCAGAGGAACTAACTGCCTAGTCCAGAACTAATACAGTTTTCTTGGTCAAATGTTTAAAAAGGAACATACCACTATGAATCCAGTCCTCAGTGACTAATTCTCTCAAACTAAACGATATGCCAAAACACAACAGTGTACAGCAAACTCAATTAAGTTGGCGACATCAATTGAATTACATCAAAATCCATTTGAAATGTAATGACAGCATTTATCTTGTAGCAGTATGAGTAGTCCTACACAGATAACGCAGACATAAGGCAAGAAGGTAATTATATGCTTTATCAAAATCAAGATAAATGTAGCTCTCTCTCCATGGCAGCGTCGAGAAGAAACTAGGAAGCCCTACAGGCAATTAGCAAGAGCAGCAGATTGAACATCTCTGCTTTACCCATTACTCACAGCTGGCTTCGAGACGTCTCTCAAGTGTCATTCTTAGTGAGGCGCTTCTCAAAAAACAAAACAGTGCGAGGAGATCCCTATGCTAGTGAGCCCTGCTGTGGACTACACGGTTACATTAGACCTGGCTTCAAATAGTATTTGTTTCCTTTCAAATAGTTAGAGAGTGTTTGATTGAGCCTGCCAGGTGTGTCAAAATGGGGGGGGGGGGATTATTCCATTGGTACCATTGCATCAGGCAAGCTCAATCAAGTGCAGCTAAAATATTAGGAAGAAAACAGGTCTACTATTTTCACCCAGGTCTGATTACACATCCATATGCTCTTTGTGAATTATTTAGAATGGCAAGTCAGAACAGGGTAAAATAAAGGGATCTGTGGTTTGTTCCAAATCAGAGACATTAAAGTCAAATGATGAGAAGTGTTATCACTTCAGCACATGGCCGCGGGAAGATGTTTTGGGTTGGGGGAGCTGAGGAGTATTTTTCTCAGCTAGTACAGGAGTAATAAAGGCCTAGTTCACACATTTTATTAGGAAAAAACAATAATATACACTACCGTTCCAAAGTTTGGGGTCACTTAGAAATGTCCTTGTTTTTGAAAGAAAAGCAATTACAGTATAGACATTGTTAATGTTGTAAATTACTATTGTAGCTGGAAACAGCAGATTTTTTATGGAATATCTACACAGGCGTACAGAGGCCCATTATCAGCAACCATCACTTCTTTGTTCCAATGGCATGTTGTGTTAGCTAATCCAAGTTTATAATTTTAAAAGGCAAATTGATCATCAGAAAACCCTTTCACTACCACATACACTACAGCGGACGAATATACCATTAAAACAAACGTCAGGACATGTGAGGCGTCTGTTTCTCAAACGAGACACTCTAATGTACTTGTCTTCTTGCTCAGTTGTGCACCGGGGCCTACCAATCTTCATTTTATTCTGGTTAGAGCCAGTTTGCGCTGTTCTGTAAAGGGAGTAGTACACAGCGTTGTACGAGATCTTCAGTTTATTGACAATTTATCGCATGTAATAGTCTTCATTTCTCAGAACAAGAATAGACTGACGAGTTTCAGAAGAAAGTTATTTGTTTCTGGCCATTTTGAGCCTGTAATCGAACCAACAAATGCTGATGCTCCAGATACTGAACTAGTCTAAAGAAGGCCAGTTTAATTGCTTCTTTACAACAGATTTCAGCTGTGCTAACATAATCGCAAAAGGGTTTTCTAATGATTAATTAGCCTTTTAAAGTGACAAACTTGGATTAGCTAACACAACGTGTCATTGGAACACAGGAGTGATGTTTGCTGAAAATGGGCCTCTGTACGCGTACGTAGGTATTCCATTAAAAATCAGCCGTTTCCAGCTACAATTGTCATTTACAACATAAAACATCTGTACACTGTATTTATGATCAATTTAATGTTATTTTAATGGACCAAAAAATTGCTTTTCTTTCAAAAACAAGGACATTTCTAAGTTACTTCAAACTTTTAAACAGTAGTGTGTGTATATATATACACATACAGTTGAAGTCAGAAGTTCACATACACTTGGGTTGGAATCATTAAAACTCGTTTTTCAACCACTCCACAAATTTCTTGTTAACAAACTATAGTTTTGGCAAGTCGGTTAGGACATCTACTTTGTGCATTGCACAAGTCATTTTTCCAACAATTGTTTATAGGTGTAAAGGAGTGCATAACTGGCTGCAGGGAAGTCGGGCGCAGTAGAGCAAAGATGGGTATTAAACGGAGCTCTTTATTGAGGCGAACAAAAACACGGTACTCAGAAAACTAAACACACACAGGTTACAATAACCCTGCGCAAACCAGCCTGGTGTCATGACTTCCACCGAAGGTACCTCTTCCTGTTCGTGCGGCGCTCGGCGGTCGTTGTCGCCGGTCTACTAGCTGCCACCGATCCTTTATCCTTTTCTTTTGGTTATGTCTGTTTTGTGTTTCACCTGGTTTCATTTTGGTGAATCAGGGGGGATATTTATCTCGACATTTCCTTTGGGTTTTTGTGCTGGATTGTTTTCGTTTGACTGTCAGTTGGTTTGGGTTGCGTTTTCGCTAGTTCATGTTTAACAGGTGTTTTTTCCCTGGACTGTGTCTGAGTGGGATTTCATGGCTACTGGTGTAGTCCGGTGTCCTGTTATTTTTGAGCTGGTTTAATAAAACGCCTTTTTCCTTCGGATACTTGTTTCTTCTGTGCCTGACTCCACATCCACATCTCCTTGGGGAGTTCTGACACCTGGAGTACACACACATTTACACATAACAATTCCACACACAGACATGGGGGTAAACAGAGGGTTATATGCAAGACGAGTAATGAGGGAATGCAAACCAGGTGTGCGGTAAAACAAGACAAAAGAAATGGAAAATTAAAGGTGGATCAGCGATGGCTAAAAGACCGGTGACGTCGACCTCCGAACACCGCCCGAACAATGAGAGGGACCAACCTTGGAGAAGTCGTGACAATAGGCAGAATATTTCCCTTATAAATCACTGTGTCACAATTCCAGTGGGTCAGAAGTTTATACACGAAGTTAACTGTGCCTTTAAGCAGCTTGGAAAATTCCAGAAAATTATGTCATGGCTTCAGAAGCTTCTGATAGACTAATTGACATTTGAATCATTTGGAGGTGTACCTGTGGATGTGTTTCAAGGCCTACCTTCAAACTCAGTGCCTCTTTGCTTGACATCATGGGAAAATCAAAAGAAATCAGTCAAGACCTCAGACAAAAAGTGCAGTCCTTCACAAGTATGGTTCATCCTTGGGAGCAATTTCCAAATGTTTGAAGGTACCACGTTCATCTGTACAAACAATAGTACGCAAATATAAACACCATGGGACCGGGCAGCCGTCATACCGCTCAGGAAGGACATGGATTCTGTCTCCTGGAGATGAACGTACTTTAGTGCAAATCAATCCCAGAACAACAGCAAAGGACCTTGTGAAGATGCTGGAGGAAACAGGTACAAAAGTATCTATATCCACAGTTAAACAAGTCCTATATCGATATAACCTGAAAGGCCGCTCAGCAAGGAAGAAGCCACTGCTCCAAAACCACCATAAAAAAGCCAGACTACGGTTTGCAACTGCACATGGGGACAAACTTTTGTACTTTTTGGATAAATATCCTCTGGTCTGATGAAACAAAAATAGAACTGTTTGGTCATAATGACCATTGTTATGTTTGGAGGGAAAAGGGGGAGGCTTGCAAGCCGAAGAACACCATCCCAACCGTGAAGCACGGGGGTGGGAGCATCATGTTGTGGAGGTGCTTTGCTGCAGGAGTGACTGGTGCACTTCACAAAATAGATGGCAGCATGAGGAAGGAGAATGATGTGGATAGATTGAAGCAACATCTCAAGACATCAGTCAGGAAGTTAAAGCTTGGTCGCAAATGAGTCTTCCAAATGGACAATGACCCCAAGCATACTTCCAAAGTTGTGGCAAAATGGCCCAAGGACAACAAAGTCAAGGTATTGGAGTGGCCAACACAAAGCCCTGACCTCAATCCTATAGAAAATGTGTGGGCAGAACTGAAAAAGCATGTGCGAGCAAGGAGGCCTACAAGCCTGACTCAGTTACACTAGCTCTGTCAGTGGGAATGGGCCAAAATTCACCCAATTTATTGTGGGAAGCTTGTGGGAGGCTACCCGAAACGTTTGACCCAAGTTAAACAATTTGAAGGCAATGCTACCAAATACTAATTGAGTGTATGTAAACTTCTGACCCACTGGGAATGTGATGAAAGAAATAAACGCTGAAATAAATCATTCTCTTTACTATTATTCTGACATTTCACATTCTTAAAATAAAGTGTTGACCCTAACTGACCCAAGACAGGAAATATTCACTGGGATTAAATGTCAGGAATTGTGAAAAACTGAGTTGAAATGTATTTGGCTAAGGTGCATGTAAACTTCCGACTTCAACTGTGTGTATATATGTTATATATTGTTTAACATTTTGATTTATCAAGGGGTGCTGCAGCACGGTCAGCACCCCTTCTTCCCGCAGCTATGCTTCAGCAGCTCCTATGTTTGTATGAAGAGTTCTTCTTGAATCAGTTTATGCTTAGTGGAGTTCCCTGAAATTGTGTCCTTGATCAGTGTGTATAAAGGTTTCCAAACTGTAATTCCACCGAGACACAAATATTTTTTTATTTTTTTATTTCACTGTTGTTTAACCAGGTAGGCAAGTTGAGAACAAGTTCTCATTTGCAACTGCGACCTGGCCAAGATAAAACAAAGCAGTTCGACACATACAACAACACAGAGTTACACATGGAATAAACAAACATACAATCAATAATACAGTAGAAAAATCTATATACAGCATGTGCAAATGAGGTAGGTAAAGTTAATAAGAGAGGTAAAGGCAATAAATAGGCCATGGTGGCGAAGTAATTACAATATAGCAATTAAACACTGGAATGGTAGGGTGTGCAGAAGATGAATGTGCAAGTAGAGATACTGGGGTGCAAAGGAGCAAGATAAATAAATTAATACAGTATGGGGATGAGGTAGATTGGATGGGCTATTTACAGATGAGCTATGTACAGGTGCAGTGATCTGTGAGCTGCTCTGACAGCTGGTGCTTAAAGCTAGTGAGGGAGGTAAGAGTCTCCAGCTTCAGAGACTTCTGCAGTTCGTTCTAGTCATTGGCAGCAGAGAACTGGAAGGAGAGATGGCCAAAGGAAGAATTGGCTTTGGGGGTGACCAGTGAGATATACCTGCTGGAGTGCGTGCTACGGGTGGGTGCTGCTATGGTGACCAGTGAGCTGAGATAGGGCGGGGCTTTACCTAGCAGAGACCTGTAGATGATCTGGAGCCAGTGGGTTTGGCGACGAGTATGAAGCGAGGGCCAGCCAACGAGAGTGTACAGGTCGCAGTGGTGGGTAGTATATGGGGCCTTGGTGACAAAACGGATGGCACTGTGATAGACTGCATCCAATTTGTTGAGTAGAGTGTTGGAGGCTATTTTCTAAATTACATCGCCAAAGTCGAGAATCGGTAGGATGGTCAGTTTTATGAGGGTATGTTTGGAAGCATGAGTGAAGGATGCATTGTTGCGAAATCGGAAGCCAATTCTATATTTAATTTTGGATTGGAGATGTTTAATGTGAGTCTGGAAGGAGAGTTTACAGTCTAACCAGACACCTATGTTTGTAGTATTTGTAGTTGTCCCCTATTTGTAGTTGTCCACATATTCTAAGTCAGAACCGTCCAGAGTAGTGATGCTGGACGGGTGGGCAGTTGCGGGCAGCGAACGGTTGAAGAGTATGCATTTAGTTTTACTTGCATTTAAGAGCAGTTGGAGGCCAAAGAAGGAGAGTTGTATGGCAGCGAAGCTCATCTTGAGGTAGGGGGCAGCATTTTCACTTTTGGATGAAAGGCGTGCCCAGAGTAAACTGCCTCCTACTCTTTCCCAGATGGGAATATATGCATATTATTACTGGTGGATAGAAAACACTCAGAAGTTTCTAAAACTGTTTGAATTATGTCTGTGAGTATAACAGAACTCATATGGCAGACAAAAACCTGAGAAGAAATCCAAACAGGAAGTGAGACCTCGATTTTGAAAACAGTGCCATTTGACGTCCAGCTTAGATATGGATGTGCATGCACTTCCTAGGGCTTCCACGAGATGTCACCGTCTTTAGATTCTGGTTGTATGATTCTACTATAAAGGAGGGGCTCATAATAGCTCTTTGAGTGGGTGGTCTGGCAGAAAATCTCGGTTTCATTGCGCGCGGTCACGAGATAGTATCCTCCCGTTCCTATGCTTTTCTTCAGGCAATGAAATTCTCCATGTTTGGAACCTAATTGCAGATTAATGTTTAAAACATCCTAAATATGGATTGCATACATCATTTGACTTGTTTCTACAACCTGTAACGGAACTTTTAGAGTTTTTGTCTGGAGGAATTGCTCTTGCATTTTGAGGATTGAATGCTGGGCTGAACAAGCTAACAACAAGTGGCTAAATGATGGGCTTTATGGAACTTTATGGAACAAATCAGTCATTTATTGTCGAACTGGGATTTCTGGAACTGCCTTCTGGTGAAGATATTCAAAGGTAAGTGAATATTTATAGTGTTTTTTGTAGCTTCTGTTGACGCCAAAATGGCGGCTATTTTTTGGGGTTCTGAGCGCCGTTCTCAGATTATTCTTTTTCCGTAAAGTTTTTTGGAAATCTGACACAGCGGTTGCATAGAGGATACGTTTATCTTTAATTCTGTGAATAACACTTGCATCTTTTATCAATGTTTATTGTGAGTATTTCTGCAAAATCACCGGATGTTTTGGAATCAAAACATTACTGCACGTAACGCGCCAATGTAAACTGAGATTTTTATATATATATATATATATATATATATGCACATTATCGAACAAAACACACAATACATGTATAACATTATGTCCTATGAGTGTCATCTGATGGAGATAATCAAAGGTTAGTGATTCATTGTATCTATATTTCTGCTTTTGTGACTCTATCCTTGGCTGTGAAATATGTCTGTGTGTGTTTTTGAATTTGGTGGTGATCTAACATAAATATATGTTGTTTTTGCTGTAAAACATTTTAAAAATTGGACACGATGGGTAGATTAACAAGATGTTTATCTTTCGTTTGCTGTATTGGACTTGTTAATGTGTGAAAGTTAAATATTTCTAAAGAATATTTTTTAAATTTCCCGCGCCACCTTTTCAGCTGAATGGGAGGGGGTGTTCCCTTTAGGGGACTCCTTGCCATAACAAGTTTTTAACACAGTGTCCAAAGAAGGGCCAGATGTATACAGAATTGTGTTGTCTGCATAGAGACGGATCAGAGAATCATCAGCAGCGAGAGCAACATCATTGATGTATACAGAGAAGAGAGTCGGCCCGAGAATTGAACCCTGTGGCACCCCCATAGAGACTGCCAGAGGTGCGGACAACAGGCCCTCCGATTTGACACACTGAACTCTATCGGATAAGTCGTTGGTGAACCAAGCGAGGCAATCATTTGATAAACCAAGGCTGTTGAGTCTGCCAATAAGAATGTTGTGATTGACAGAGTCAATGATGAATACGGCTGCACAGTAATGTCTGTAATCGATGGCGGTTATGATATCATTTAGGACCTTGAGCGTGGCTGAGGTGCACCCATGGCTAGCTCTGAAACCAGCTTGCATGGCTGAGAAGGTACGGTGGGATTCGAAATGGTCGGTGATCTGTTAACTTGGCTTTCAAAGACCTTAGAAAGGCAGGGTAGAATTGTCACGCCCTGACCTTAGAGAGCTTTTTATGTCTCTATTTTGGTTTGGTCAGGGTGTGATTTGGGTGGGCATTCTATGTTCCTTTTTCTATGTTTTGTATTTCTTTGTTTTGGCCGGGTATGGTTCTCAATCAGGGACAGCTGTCTATCGTTGTCTCTGATTGGGAACCATACTTATGTAGCTTTTCCCCACCTATGCTTTGTGGGTAGTTGTTTTCTGTTTAGTGTTTTCTGCACCTGACAGGACTGTTTCGGTTTTGTTATTCACTTTGTTATTTTTGTTTCAGTGTTCAGTTAAATAAAAGTCATGAACACTTAACACGCTACACTTTGGTCCGATTCCTCCTCATCAGACGACGACGCCCGTTACAGAGGAGATATTGGACGGAAAGGGACACTGGAGACAGGCTGGGAAATATTGCCGCCCGAAAAAGGAGCTGGAGGCAGCTAAAGCTGAGAGGTGGCGATATGAGGCAAGGCAGCGCAGCAGGCACGAGAGGCAGCCCCAAAAAAATGTTGGGGGGGGCACACGGGGAGATTGGCGGAGTCAGGCGATAGACCTGAGCCAAATGCCCGTGCTTACCGGAAACAGCGTGGTACTGGTCAGGCACCGTGTTATGCGGTAAAGCGCACGGTGTCTCCAGTGCACGCTCATAGCCCAGAGCGCTATATGCCAGCGAGAGTGGGCATCCAGCCAGGGCGGATTGTGGCAGCTCAGCATGCTTGGTCTCCGGTGCTCCGTTTCGGCCCAGGATAGTCCATGACACTGTCATATAGTACACGTTTTTAGTTTTTGTTGTCCTAGGCTACCTGGCTAAAATACTTGCTCGCTGGCCTAACTTTCTTTCATGGGCAATGATACACCAGGCCAGGTAGTTCACATTAGCATACTACGCCTAGTTACATGCTGAACTTCCATCCTCTCAGCCCAGGGGCACAATGTATGAACTATGGTTGGATCAGAACCACTGTTATAATCATTGGCCAGTACGGAGAATTAAGTAAAACCAGTCCAAATCCCTATCTCCATCCATGGCTAATTTAGGAATGTGATGATTTTAGCTAGCTAGCTAGCCACCGGAGGACAACAAAACAACACAAAGTTTTTTTTTTGTCAATAATAACGTTTGGCTTGTGATGTAATTGGTCTGAAAGCCAAATCCAAACTGGTTTCCCTTGACAGTGGCTTCCCTTGATGTTTCACAGCTGGGCTCATTCAGTTTAGCTATTATTTTATCCCAAACAATCAAGGGAGGCCAAATGCTCGATGGCTTTCTTGCTACGGGCGTTAACAATGTCAAACTCTTTCTGACCAGACAGCTTCAGATAGAGACGCTACACATACTGAGACAGAGGGGCGCTGTTTCATTCGCTCAGATGCTTTCTTCGGTGAGATACATTCAGCCTGATGTGCATTGCAGGACATTTATGAAACACAGAGAGACAAACTATAAATCATTTTGTGTGTTTATTATTTTTTTTTGGGGGGGGGGGGGGGTTCAATTTTGTCTTCCCTTGGCAACCATGAATACCCGCAACTGATGGTAAGGGGGTGGAACATGCTCGCTGGATAGGCTGAGTGGGCATGGACATGCTCATAGTAAGTCCATGCTCACTGGAGGGACACTGTCATCTCTGGGACATGCTGATGACTGGCGGTCAGTGAGGATTGTGCATGGTCGGTTGTAGCCATCAGTCAAACATAGCTTGCGTGGAGCCAGTTGGCAAGCCACCCTGAAAGGTCACACAAAGCCACAAGAGATACCTGCAATTCGTCATCGCTATAAAATAATATTCAGTCCGAAGTGGCATTACACCAGACAAGTTTGTGTTCCTATAGGGGGATGATGTTTAGTTTTTATTATCAGGACTTTTCCCCCCCATAGTTTTACACCAGTTGGCAAGACACTAACATTATAAGGAGACATGTAATCTATCTTGTCTACATTACTTTCATACTGCTTGCATAGAGGGGAAAAAAAGGGCCAGAGGGCAGTACATTAATTCTTTGTTTGATGAGAGGCTTGGAGGGCCGCCAAGGACTGATTTCTCAAGCGATGCGCGCTACTACACACCTCCAGGTAGGACCTAACAGAGAGAGGGGGGGGGGGATAAATTACAGTCTCACTGTTACACTTTCTGCCAGTGTCGTTAACTTTACAGCCTCACCAAGCGGCAAACAAATTGGCCAGGGATTCTATGGGTTTGCTATAATCACTCAAGCAGGTGTCTGAATAGTGATAGGCCAATCATGCATTGAAGTATCTGCCATGAGACATTCCACTGAACAGTAATTACTTCAGATATGGAAGTTTACTCAATGCCTTATGTCTTTGGATGGTTTAGAATACTACACCACCTCAATGAAAACAAGGATCCTCTAACCTGGGTTCATATGTCATCTACAGTTACAGTACAGTCCCAACTCACATTAGCCTACTTATCCTGAGAATCTGGTATGATATATGGTAACAATTCTCTGAACTCTTCCAAAACTCTTGTAGTATTGTTTATGTCTCAGAAGTACTTCCTCATAAAGGGAAAGGGGATACCTAGTCAGTTGCACAACTGAATGCATTCAACCAAAATGTGTCTTCCACATTTAACCCAACCCCTCTGAATCAACCACAGTATGTGTTGGATTATTGGAAGCGTAAAGAACTGCTAGGAAGTGAACCACTAATCTTTTGTTGTGTGAGAGAATGCATTCAGGTATGACACATTCACAGCACGAACCTGTAGGATTTCAACCCTCTTCTGGGCAGAAGTGACATCTCTGAGTTTACTCAACTAATCGTCAGATTTAGAGTCATCTGTCTATTTCACACCACAAATGCACTGCTGCTTATAACATTCTCAAGTTAGTACAGCCGTTGGAAGAACAGAGCCACACCGATCATTACAATTGCCACCTTTTAATGCTGGGCAAACAAATGTCTCATGCTCTTAATAGTTAAAAACATACAGTGACTAGTCAGGACTTACATGCTTTGGACCATTGAGAATGCTAGCAATAATAATAATGCACCATATTTTTGTCATTTAGCAGATGCAATTTACAATTAGTTCATTCATCTTAAGATAGCTAGGTGAGGCAACAACATATCACAATCACTTAAAGTGCATTTTCCCTCAACAAATTATTTATCAGCGTTATTTACGATACTCTTCATAGCGGTAGGGTTTCAGACATTTTTGGAAGATGGGTAGGGACCGCTCTCCTGACTTTTGGGGAAATCTTGTTCTATCATTGGGGTGCCAGGACAGAGAAGAGCTTTGACTGGGCTGAGTGCCCTCCCGTGGGGGTGGGAGGGCTAAGAGACCAGAGGTGGCGGAACAGAGTGATCGGGTTGGGATGAAGGGTTTGAGCATAGTTTGAAGATAAGGAGGGGCACTTCCCCTTGCTGCTGCATAGGCAAGCACTAGGATCTTGAAGATGATACATGCTTCAACTGGAAGCCAGTGGAGTGTGCGGAGGAGCGGGTGAAATGTCTGTCAGGCACTCTGAGATGTGTGTCACAACCTGGGTGTCAGAAGGGAGATGCAAAAAAGTAGATGAGTGTCATCTGCATAGCAATGAGACGAGACCATGTGAGTGACTTTGTGTAAAGAGAAAAGAGGAGAGGGCCTAGATCCGAGCCCTGGGGGACACCAGAAGGGAAAGCACGTGGTGCAGACACAGATTCTCTCCACGCCACCTGGTAGGAGCGACCTGCCAGGTAGGATGTAATCCAGGACTGTGCAAAGCCTGAGACGCCCAACCTGAGAAGGTGCAGAAGAGGCTTTGATGGTTCACGGTGTCGAAGGCAGCAGTTAAATCTAGGAGGATGAGAACAGAGGCGAGAGAGTCAGCTTTGGCAGAGCGGAGAGGACTCCATGACACAAAGAGCGACTCAGTTAAGTGAGCCGCCTTGAAGCCTGACTGGAAGATTGTTCTGAGAGAGATAACAAGAGAGTTGGTCAGAGACAGCACGCTCAATTGTTTAGGAACGAAAAGAAAGAAGGGATACCGGTCTGTAGTTTTTGACATCTTAGGGAGAGTTTGTTTCTTGAGCAGGGAAGCAACTCCAGCCATCTTGAAGTCAGAGGGGCATAGGGTAGTTCTGTGTGAGTGGTACCAGTGGGCTCAGTAGGCTGTGCTGGACAAAGTAATCTGCAGGGAGGGAGAAGGAGGAGGTGGAGGATTAAGGAGGGAGGAGAAAGTGGAGAAGAGGGTTGAAGGCAGAAGCTTGAAATTTAGAGTGATGGAAACCAGCTTTAGCAGTGGATACAGAGGAAGAGAAGATAGAGAGGAGGGAGTGGAAGGATGATAGGTCCTTCAGGAGTTTAGTTTTCCTCCAGTTTTGATCAGCTGCCCGCAGGCCTGTTCTGAAAGCATGCAGTAAATCACTCAGCCAACGGAGCGTGAGGGTCGGGCCGGCCATGAGGAAACGGGACAGTGAGAGTCAAAGGATGAGGAAACGGGACAGTGAGAGTCAAAGGATGAGGAAACGGGACAGTGAGAGTCAAAGGATGAGGAAACGGGACAGTGAGCGTCAAAGGATGAGGAAACGGGACAGTGAGAGTCAAAGGATGAGGAAACGGGACAGTGAGAGTCAAAGGATGAGGAAACGGGACAGTGAGAGTCAAAGGATGAGGAAACGGGACAGTGAGAGTCAAAGGATGAGGAAACGGGACAGTGAGAGTCAAAGGATGAGGAAACGGGACAGTGAGAGTCAAAGGATGAGGAAACGGGACAGTGAGAGTCAAAGGATGAGGAAACGGGACAGTGAGAGTCAAAGGATGAGGAAACGGGACAGTGAGAGTCAAAGGATGAGGAAACGGGACAGTGAGAGTCAAAGGATGAGGAAACGGGACAGTGAGAGTCAAAGGATGAGGAAACGGAGGAGAGTATGGTTGAAGAGGCCGTCAGGCGGCAGGAGGGAGAAGGATATAGCAGAAGCGAGAGAGGATAGGATAGAAGAGGAGAGATTATTGAGAGAAAGAGAGCGAAGATTGCAGCTGCGCATGACCATTTGGGTAGGGGCTGAGTGGATAAGGTTGATGAAGAGAAAATTAAACAAAGTAATGATCTGAGACATGGATGGGGTTGCAGTGAGATTAGTAGGTGAACAGCGTGAATATGAGGTCAAGTGTACTGCTTGCCTTGCGAGTGAGAGGTGACTGGGAAAGGGCAAGGTCAAACGAGGAAAGGAGTGGAAAGAAAGAGGTGTAAAGAATTTAATTGAAGTCAGGCGTTGGAAGGTTAAAGTCTCCCAGTGTGATGAGTGGTGAGCCATCGTCGGGAAATTAGCTTATCAAGGTGTCAAACTCATTGAGGAACTATCTGAGGGCTCCTGGTGGGCGATAGATGACAACAATGTTTAGATTGAGTCGACAGGTGAGAGAGGGGGAAATGAGAAAATCTCAATTTAGGACAAATTAGGAGCTCTGTGTCACCCCCGAGACGACCAGATGCCCTCAGACTATGAGAGCACATAGTCGGATGACGAGAGAGCAGCTGGAATAGTAGTGTTCTCTGGGATAATCCATGTCAGAGCCAAAAAGAGTAGGGACTGAAGGGCAATATAGGCTAATATGAACTCAGCCTTATTGACCGCAGATTGGCAGTTCCAGGAAACTAGGTTGTGTGTGCAGGATACACTATATTACAACGGTTGCAGCCACAGGGTGGGGAGTGTCTGAAAAACCTACAGGGAGAGAAGCGAACTGGGATAGAAAACACACACACATACTTGACAAAAGCAAAATTAGATAATCAGAAGATAACTAGTGAGAAAGTGGTGTGGAGCCTTCCTCTCGTTCCTTCCTCAAACACCTCCGCAGAACAATTCTGCTAAACAACTCCGCAGAACAACTCCGCAGAACAACTCTGCAGAACAACTCCGCAGAACAACTCCACAGAACAACTCCGCTGACCAACTCTGCAGAACAACTCCGCTGAACAACTCTGCAGAACAACTCCGCAGAACAACTCCACAGAACAACTCCGCTGAACAACTCTGCAGAACAACTCCGCTGAACAACTCTGCAGAACAACTCCGCAGAACAACTCCACAGAACAACTCCGCTGAACAACTCCGCTGAACAACTCCGCAGAACAACTCCACAGAACAACTCCGCAGAACAACTCCACAGAACAACTCCGCAGAACAACTCCACAGAACAACTCCGCAGAACAACCCCACAGAACAACTCCGCAGAACAACTCCACAGATCAACTCCACAGAACAACTCCGCTGAACAACTGCGCTGAACAACTCTGCAGAACAACTCAGCTGAACAACTCAGCTGATCAACTCCGCTGAACAACTCCGCAGAACAACTCCGCTGAACAACTCCGCAGAACAGCGCCGCAGAACAGCGCCGCAGAACAACTCTGCAGAACGTCTTTGTTCGGCGACATCACCGCATCATCACCAATTTCTGGTCTGATTTGGCTGGATACAAAAATATGTCAAATGGATTATGGGCATGGCAGGCTCATTCAACACATGTTCCAATATTCTTTACATTATACAAGTATCATTATGTTTTATACACCATGTTTAACCTCATCTGTATCGTGTGAAATATAACGCATGGATTAACATAACACAAAGCATAATATATAACGCAATATACTGCATTAATACGGTGCATGTGAATTCGTTACATCATGTCATTGGGGTGGAGTGTGACATTAGCCTTGCCAGGATAACATCATTGTTGCTTTCAGGGGAAAATTCTCAATTGGGCAAAAGTGTGTCAATTCTTTAGTAGGTGAACAGAGGAGTTTACTCCCCTCCTTGAGTACCTACTTTTTTTAAACCAGTCACGCCCCTTTGAAACAGCTGTTGGTTTCTTGTCGGAGAAAAGCATGTACATATTTCAAACACTTATTTTTATCCTTCTTTCCCAAAAATGTCTTGCAATTGTTTTTATCACTTTACACATTTATTTTGGAGGAGTGGAGGAGAGTTTCATTTTATACTAGCCCATTTGTTTTCACCTTTGCTCTCCACACTTCAACTCATAGGGAACTTTTTCAAAAGCAGGCAAGGAGAGGTCAGAAGAGAGGAGTACGCAACGAGTCGAGCAAAACCAATTGAGATTCTCCCAGAGTTCTGATTGGCAAGGCCCTCTGTGGACCTGGCTGTCTGGCTGGAGGTTTCCCTGCTCCTGTCTGCAGCTGGAATAGAGGGGAAGAGAGATGGAGTGAGAGTGAGCAAAGGTGAGGGGGGGGGGGGTGATGGAGATGGGTGAGGAGAGGGGGTAGGAGATGGAAATGGGGAAAGTGGGGAAAACCAAACGGAAAACCAGGAGCCGTCAGCGACAGACCCAGAAGCCAGCGATTGGCTTTGCTGTTACCCAGGGGCTCCTAAACACATCTACTCCCCTGCTGCTACCTCCAGGGTGGCTGAGTCGACCCAAAGGATCACACAGAATGACTTGGTGTCAGATACGATCAGAGAGAGGGGTCTGATCTCATCACCAGATCTGGTATGGTTTGGAGGTTCCTGGGAAAATAGGCCTACGTTTTTCATTTAAAAAATCAGCACTCATCAAGCCTAGATAATTAAGGTACAGTAATAATCATTGCTACTAACAATCACCTGTCCTTCCTGAACAGATGTGCATCCACAAAATATAAATTATAATCCCATAGGAAAAAATAAGATCAATTATATTTACATAGGAAATACAGTAGAGTCAATCAACAAGTGATTTTGTGAGAATAGTCCAGTGATTTCCAGGCAGATAATCGTAAGGTACAGGTTTTACAACAGTAACTGAAATATTTTGTTTCAAAGTTTTCAAACACACATTTAAATAATTCATTATTTATCGCACAGCAGCCATTTTTCTCTTCCCTACCTACTTACAAGACGCCATGCTTAAAGTGACAGGTATCATTTTGACCAATCAACAGAATTTCAACCCTGCGGAATAAAAATAATTTGTATTTTGTTTTTTATTTCACCTTTATTTAACCAGGTAGGCTAGTTGAGAACACCTTTATATAGCAGGTAGGCTAGTTGAGAACACCTTTATTTAACCAGGTAGGCTAGTTGAGAACACCTTTATTTAGCAGGTAGGCTAGTTGAGAACACCTTTATTTAACCAGGTAGGCTAGTTGAGAACACCTTTATTTAGCAGGTAGGCTAGTTGAGAACACCTTTATTTAGCAGGTAGGCTAGTTGAGAACACCTTTATTTAACCAGGTAGGCTAGTTGAGAACACCTTTATTTAGCAGGTAGGCTAGTTGAGAACACCTTTATTTAACCAGGTAGGCTAGTTGAGAACAAGTTCTCATTTACAACTGCGACCTGGCCAAGATAAAGCAAAGTAGTGTGACACAAACAACAATACAGAGTTACACATGGAATAAACAAACATACAGTCAATAATACAGTAGAACAAAGAAAACAAAAAGTCTATATACAGTGAGTGCAAATGAGGTAGTATAAGGGAATTACAATCATGGTATGGATCTATACATGTACACATTACATTTCTGTTTTTACATGGGAATACATTAATAATCTGTAATTCTGTTTAATTTCATTTCACATTTAATGGGGAGACGTTACATCAGCCCCACCTCAACTCTGTTTTTCTACAGCCACCACAGCTGTCCAGTCTACTGCTGGGGTCAAAGTGGACATCCTAAGTCTACCACCCTACCGTACTGAGACTGACACCTGTTGACCCCTCTCCATGAAGGCAATAGTCAATTTAATAAAGCAGTCTTAGGGCACTGGGTCTGAAAGGCGTGGGAGCCGCCTCAACACTCTCCTCCTCTACTTCTTCCCTCCTCCTCTCCTATTAGACAGGGTGGGAGTGCTCCTCCCATACAGCAGATTCCCATAATCCTCTCTAAGGTGCTGTGTGTTTGGACAGCTTGGAGGGCACGGGAGTCAGGACAAAGGAAGTCACTAGAGAGCCAAACCCCACAGGGAGCAGTCAACAGGGTAGGTATAGCGAGCACAGCACCAGCCCAGAAAACTGAGGGGACACAATGGATGCCACTTCAGCATAAATGGCATAAATCCAGCAGCAGCTCCAGTGCAGCACATACAGTACATGTCTCTGCTGGGGCTTGTTGTTGAGTGGAATCTGTTATGGGGCATTGGCAGTTTACGTAACCTGTCAGTTTGTCTCGACAGCATTGAACAAGATGACGTAACTAACCTCTCAACTTGATTTCAGGATAAAAACAAATGTAAAACCATGGATGTATCATTAGTATAACATCCGGTTGTCAATGGAAACATCTTACTTGGTTTTATGAAGGTGTCTAAGGGCTTTAGGGCTCAGGCAGCCTCTACATCCTCTCTAGGCTATCAGAATCCCCTCTCGTGGCTGGTTACTTTGGAGCACTGTCTTTATTTTTAGACTGATGTGCATTAAGCTGCCCAAAATCACAATTGGAATATACAGACGTTGTCACGATCGTTTAAAGTTGGATTGGACCAAGGTGCAGCGTGGTAGGCGTACATTTTTCTTTATTTTAAATGACACCGAAAAAACAACAAAATACAAAAACGAACATAAAGCTACATGCAGTGCAGAAAGCAACTATACACAAACAATCCCACACAAAACCTAGCGGGTAGGGCGAGATTAAATACCCCACTGATTAGCCTAAACTAGACACAGGTGAACACAAGACAGACAAAACCAAACGAAAAAGAAAAGGGATTGGTGGCAGCTAGTAGGCCGGCGACGACCACCTCAGAGCGCCGCCCGAACAGGGAGAGGAGCCACCTTCGGTGGAAGTCGTGACAGACGTCTTGACTTCACAGTACATATTTGTGTAATATTGGAATAGCTGTAACACTGACAATTGTATTTAATTAAACCAAATCCCCACCACACAAATATAAATTAATGAAGGCTTTAGCCTGGGAGGTCCACTGCCTATAAAAAGGGTGTTGTGTATACTGTATGTGTGAGAGATGTAACCTAAGATTTGTGTTTTCAATCTCTCTCTCTGTCTCTCTCTTTGTCTCCCTTCTTCCTTCTCTCACTTTCTTCTCCCCCTCGCTCTTATACCTTGTAATTAACTACAGTTGTTAACTGTCTTTAGAAGAATGTGATTGTAACATGATTATTGCTTTTGCATAAATGTTGGGGAGGGTTCTGCTGGTCAGCATTTGAGAAGCTGCCAGGGCTTGGTACTGCTGGTCAGTATTTGAGAAGCTGCCAGGGCATGGTACTGCTGGTCAGCATTTGAGAAGCTGCCAGGGCTTGGTACTGCTGGTCAGCATTTGAGAAGCTGCCAGGGCATGGTTCTGCTGGTCAGCATTTGAGAAGCTACCATGGGCTTGGTTCTGCTGGTCAGCATTTGAGAAGCAGCAGGGCTTGGTTCTGCTGGTCAGCATTTGAGAAGCTGCCAGGGATTGGTTCTGCTGGTCAGCCTTTGAGAAGCTGCCAGGGCTTGGTTCTGCTGGTCAGCCTTTGAGAAGATGCAGGTCTTGGTTCTGCTGGTCAGAATTTGAGAAGCTGCCAGGGATTGGTTCTGCTGGTCAGCCTTTGAGAAGCTGCCAGGGCTTGGTTCTGCTGGTCGGCCTTTGAGAAGCTGCAGGGGCTTGGTCCTGCTGATCAGCATTTGAGAAGCTGCAGGGGCTTGGTCCTGCTGGTCAGCCTTTGAGAAGCTGCCAGGGCTTGGGTCTGCTGGTCAGCCTTTGAGAAGCTGCATGGAGTTGGTCCTGATGGTCAGCCTTTGAGAAGCTGCAGGGGCTTGGTCCTCTGGTCAGCATTTGAGAAGCTGCAAGGGCTTGGTCCTGCTGGTCAGCATTTGAGAAGCTGCAGGGGCTTGGACCTGCTGGTCAGCCTTTGAGAAGCTGCCAGGGCTTGGTTCTGCTGGTCAGCCTTTGAGAAGCTGCCAGGGTATGGTTCTGCTGGTCAGTATTTGAGAAGCTGCCAGGGCTTGGTTCTGCTGGTCGGCCTTTGAGAAGCTGCCAGGGTATGGTTCTGCTGGTCAGTATTTGAGAAGCTGCCAGGGCTTGGTTCTGCTGGTCAGCCTTTGAGAAGCTGCCAGGGTATGGTTCTGCTGGTCAGTATTTGAGAAGCTGCCAGGGCTTGGTTCTGCTGGTCAGCCTTTGAGAAGCTGCCAGGGCTTGGTTCTGCTGGTCAGCCTTTGAGAAGCTGCAGGGGCTTGGTTCTGCTGGTCAGCCTTTGAGAAGTTGCCAGGGTATGGTTCTTCTGGTCAGCCTTTGAGAAGCTGCAGGGATTGGTTCTGCTGGTCAGCCTTTGAGAAGCTGCAGGGCTTGGTTCTGCTGGTCAGCCTTTGAGAAGCTGCAGGGGCTTGGTTCTGCTGGTCAGCCTTTGAGAAGCTGCAGGGGCTTGGTCCTGCTAGTCATCCCCCCTGAGAGATACAGAGCTCAGAGTCAGCGAACCTCAGGACCCCCTCCTAATCCTTCCAAGCATCCTTTGGGGCCACACAGGATACATTTCCCATGACTGAGAACTGTTTGAAAGCGACTGATGTAAGATACTAAAGCCAGTTCTGTAGAGCTAACAGGGCAGGCAGGACAACCAGTCTAAATGGCAAGCAGTATTCCCTTAGCCTGGCCCCAGATCTGTTTGCGCTGTCTTCCTAATGTCATTAGGAGCTGGCGAGACAGCACAAACAGTTCTAGGATCAGGCAAGTATTATCTTACCCAGAGCTTATACACTCCACACAGTCTATTATTCCTCCTACTTCTCCCAGGTGTTGTGGTTGACATGCCTGACACAGACTCAGTAGGTGGTACTCTGTAACATCGCTGTGGGATTTTATCCAGGAAACCAGTTTTTCATTTACTCTTCCTTTTATTGAATTCTGCGTGTTTGAACAAGCACCGACAAGGCAAGCGCTCTCTCTTTTACCCATCCCATTCATTCACTGGGGGGAAAACAGGGAGTTGATTTCAGAACACAAAGAGAACATGCTGTAAAAGTTAGTTACTAAATGATCAAGCATGGATTAATGTCTCCAGGCATGTCAGCAGCACAGCTAGGAAAATATACTTTATTCATTGTGTCAAGAGTTTAATACTGTTTGGAAGAATATTTGCATAAAAACCCAATAATCATAGCACTGTATATGTAACACAATGACATCAGGTGTTGATATGATTAAAACCACATGACTGTCTGGAGTAGACTCCTCTCTGTATTGCTCCAGCTCTCTCTGGGGCAGGTTTCCCAGACACAGATTAAGCGCAATTCTTGACTACATAGAACTTTCAGATGGAGATTCTTATTTGAGCATGCTTTTTAGTCCAGGAATAGGACATCTTCTGGGTCCAGGTAACAAACCCTATGTGAGGTTAGTGAGTGATTGTTTGGTTTGGGATTTGTACATCCCTCTATACAGGACCTGCACCTCTCAGTATTTAAAAATATATCCAACAGTTTAAGATAGCTGGACCATTAGCGTGACTGTCGGATTTACGATCGCTCGTTTCGTCGTGAAAACCTGGAGGACTCATAGGGTATTAGCAAACCATCCTCTAAACGCTGAAGAAATGATGTGCTTCAGGTCTGTCGTAAATCACTCTCTTTAAACCAAGCAGGCATCACACACACACACAAACACAAGCATAGACGCACACACACACACACACACACACACACACACACACACACACACAGTGACAACGTACAGGCTCACTAACGTCACTTCAAATGATCACTAATTTATGGTGAGGCCTAGTGTGGATGACAGGCCAGGGCAGAGTGCTAAACACTGCAGCCAGTGAGAGAGGCCTACTCATGAATCACTGTACAGACACACACACACACACACACACACACACACACACACACACACACACACACACATACACACACACACATACACACACAGAACTAGGAGTGTATATCAAACTCTCACCGACCCACCACACACTGGGAATAGAGCACATTACAGCACCAACACTTTCACTGATCAGCCGATTAACATCCAACCCCTCAAAACTCACACACTCCCCTCAGACACAGTAAATCAATAGGTCCAAAAGTCAACCGCACACGTTAAACTCCCTTACGTCTAGCTAAGTGTAACATTTTTTTTCATATTAGTTCTGGTTAGTAGCTTTACATTTCAGCAGGCTATACTCCAATCACTAAGACCTTCATTGCTGCAAGTTTATTTTTCTCACAGAGGGTTTCGGTCTGTAAGCTTCAGAACACTTGTAGTATGTGAGATAAATGAGGCCAGGTTATGTCATTATGAGTTCATATCTCACAGAGACCAGCGTGTTTATAGAGAGACAAATCAAGTCCTAATGAAGTCATCACACTTAGGATGCATCCCAAATGGCACCCTGTTCCCTATGTGGTGCACTACTTTCGACAGGACCCATAGGGTTCTGGTCAAAACAAGTGCACTATATATGGAAAACGGTGCTGTTTGAGACGCAGGCTAAGGGATCGTGGGATAGGCCCAGGACCTGCATATGTGTCCCATGCCAAACTCTCAGTCAGAGACAAATGGAATAACCAGAACCTCGCTAATGATAATTTTGGGGAAAGTAAATAGATGAATCCAACGTCTAGTTTTCATAATTACAACGGTTTCCTGTGGAATTCTCTACTGACAACACACTACAAAACTATTAATCAGCTACAGGAGAGAGAGAGAGAGACAGAGCGGGAGAGAGAGAGAGAGTTTGTAGTGGTCATTTTAAGTGTGTGTATCTGTGTGTGTTCCCGTCTATGTGTGTGTGCGTATGTACGTCTGACGTAACTGTGTGTCTATGAGACTTTCACTCCCATAATCCCCTTACTATGTGGCAGTGTCTACATGGTGGCGGTAGAGTATGTTTATTGCCATGTCAGCTGTGCCCGGGCAGCGAAACACACACAGAGGATCTGCCCTCATAAAGACTGCTAAACCCATGGAGATATGGCTAAACCCACCTCACATCACATGTGCTTCTGGGAAACGGCTGCAGCTGCCCATGCCGCCAAGAAGATGAATCTACATGTGAGTGTGTCTCTGTGTATGAGTACTTGGATGTAAGTGTGTGTGTGTGTGGGGGGGGCACACCTGCAGTTTGTATGTTCCCTAATTCCCCCTTGTCGTTTCCAGGCGGAGAGGTCTTGAGTCTTTCATTCAATACTTGTTCAAAGGGCCACTTTCTCCCCATTTTATTGTCTCTCTTCCCTTCTTTCAACTTTCTTTCTTTCTCTCCTCTCTGACACTATCTTTTTTTCTCACTCTCTCCCATCATGCAGCGTTCTTGACTTTTCCAGTCAAAGGGCAGAATTAGGGCAGGATTGGAGACAGGCCACAGTCTCCGTCTCTGTATTAAACATGCTCCTCAGTCCCTCCCTGGCCCAGCACTCAGGAGCTCATCTCTCCTCACTCCTTAACGACTGGCACTGTCACAGGTGAACACACACCACACACTACCCTGCAATATACACCACCAGCCCTCCCAGAGAAGGTAAGGTCAGTGTCTTACCTCTTTTGTGTGAAAGCGCTGACGTTTATTAGCACAGATCTGACAGTATTGTTGCCTTGTCACGGACATGTCTTAATAGAAGGTAGCTCTTGTCAAACCCAAAGCCTCCTGTACTTGAAACAGTGCAGGGAACATGTCTTAACCCCACACTAGGGGGTGGGGGAAGAGGGAAAGAGGCACGCTAAATGCTCCAATACAGCACCACTTAGTTTTAGTGCTCAAGTTTCAACGTTTTATTGTTACGTGCACTAATAGAGTGAAATGCTTTTCTTGTGTGCTCTTTCCCAACAATGTAGTACGATGAAAAATACATGGAAAAAGTACAACAAAAACACACAACAAATAGATATAAGAAGAACACGAGAAAGTAAGTACGCTATATATAGGGTCATTTCCAACACCATATTTACAATGTGCAGGGATACTGGAGTGGTAGGGTTAGATATGTATAGGGGTAAGGTTATTAGGCATCAGGATATATAATAAACAGAGTAGCAGCAGCGTGTATGATTATTGTATGTGAGTGTGTGTGTGTAGAGTCAGTAAGAATGTGCGTGCATGTTATGTGTGTGTGAGCAAATTAAGTGTGTGAGTATGTGTGTAAGTGAGTGTGTAGAATGGGCATAGAGTGAGTATGTGAGTGTGCATAGAGACAGTGCAAAAATCTCAAATAAAATAGAATGGTCGATGCAGATAGTCCATGTAGCTATTTTGTTTGCCATTCAGCAGTCTTACAGTATAATTTGGGGACAGAAACTGTTCAGGAGCCTGTTGGAATCAGACTTGATGCTCCGGAAATGCTTGCCATGCGGTAGCAAAGAGAACAGCCTATGGCCTGGGTGGCTGGAGTCTTTAACAATTTTCTGGCTCTGCCTTCCTGATATAGAGGTTCTGGATGGCAGGGAGCTCGGCCCCAGTAATGTACTGGGTTGTCCACACTACCCTCTGTAGCGCCATGCAATCGAGGACGGTTCAGTTGCCATACCATGCAGTGGTGCAGCCAGTCAAGATGCTCTCAATAAGGATTTGAGGGCAAATGCCAAATCTTTTCAACCTCCTGAGGGGGAGGTTGAAAAGTCTTCACGACTGTTTGTGTGTGTGTGGACCATTTTAAGTACTTAAAATGCAGTGGTGCATGGCCATGCAGTCATGGGTGAACAGGAAATATGGAAGGGACTAAGCACACACCCCTGTGGTGCCCCCAAGTTGAGGATCAGTGTGGCGGAGGAAATGTTGCCTACCCTCACCACTTGGGGTCGGCCTGTCAGGAAGTCCAGGATTCAGTTGCAGAGGGAGGTGTTAAGTCCCAGGGAGGGTCTATGGTGTTGAATGCTGAGCTGTAGTCGATGAACAGCATTCTCACATAGGTATTCCTCTCATCTAGTTGGGTGAGAGCAGTGTGGAGTGCATTTGATATTGCATTGTCTATGGATCTGTTGTGGCGGTATGCAAATTGGACTGGGTCTAGGGGGTCCGAGATGATGGAGTTGCTGTGTGCCATAACCAGCCTTTCAAAGCACTTCATGATTACAGATGTGAGTGCTACAGGTCGGTAGTCATTGTGGCAGGTAGCCTTAGAGTTTTGAGAACAAGATTGAATGTATTTACTTTGAGACTTGGACAAGGAGAGGTTGAAAATTACCGTGAATATGCCTGCCAGCTGCTTTGCGCATCTCATGTGAGATCCCATTGAGAGAGCGGGAGTCTGACGGAACCAGAGAGAGGAATTAGCGTAGCTAGCTTGGCTTCTATAGAGCAGGGGTTTTCAACCTGGTGTCTGCGTCCCCATAGGCTTCCACGGAGGTACTGCAGGGGGTCAGAATATTTTGTATATATTTTGTGGGACTTTTTTATGTGCCAAAAAATATTTGGGGAATATCGCTAGCTGAAACAGAATACCATCGTGGAAACCATTTTTAAGTCTCCGCAGAGACTTAGTTTAAAGGACATTAAAGGCAGTTTCACAAGCCAATGCTAACTAACACTAGCGCGAAGACTGGAAGTCTACAGGAAATGTTAGCATGGTAGCTATTCCTGTTCATCCAACTCTGGGGAGGTAGATAAATGGCTTCATTGCCAAAATCTCAAACTATCCCTTTAATATGGAGGAAATTACAGTCATTGGAGCTAATTACAGGGTTTTTTCTGTATCAAAACATCTTAGGTTTCAGTGTCAACCAGAATGACCAAAACCAGAAAGCATGCAGAAAAGATATTGAACAATATTTTTAATAATACCATCTTTGAGAACTCAAAATCAAATAAAAGCTAGACAGTCAGGGATGATCAAAGAATGTTAAATAATGGGCATTCAGAGAACTTGATTTTGATATAATGTTTGAGGAGAGGAACATTAGCCATGGCAAAATACATATAATATAACTTTCTACAAAATATATTCATTTTAAAATGTTTATTACTTCTACATGCCATTTTCATTCACCTGATCGTAAGACAAGATTATATATTTTTTTGCTAACATATGATGGGGATCCCTGGGTCGGCAGTTTGCCTGGACGGGGGTCCTGGGCAAGAAAAGTTAGAAAATCTCTGCTATAGAGGACTTGGCCTCTCGCTCACTTGCTGTGCTGGGTCTGTCTGTGGGTGTGATCTCCTGGAGAGATAGTGCTTATAAGTACCACATAAATCTCTGCTCTCCTGCTGGGAGCCTCTTGTCATATTTCACAGCCACAAATGAAGCGGTGGGCCGGGTCGGATGTACTGTACCCAGAGGTGCCTCTCAGCCTCTCACC
This sequence comes from Oncorhynchus mykiss, assembly GCF_057628025.1. NCBI lineage: Eukaryota > Metazoa > Chordata > Actinopteri > Salmoniformes > Salmonidae > Oncorhynchus > Oncorhynchus mykiss. Next base: position 67,039,797 of record NC_143032.1, on the reverse strand, counting down.
GAAATTACTACTATCAGCAGCATACACAGACACACATCACCTCCCACCTTCCAGAGAGAGAGGGGGTAGTAAGGGAGAGAGAGCGAGAAAAAGGGAGGGAAGAGAAGGGTGGGAGAGAAAGAGAGAGAGAGAGAGAAAAAGGGAGGGAAGAGAAGGGTGGGAGAGAAAGAGAGAGAGAGAGAGAAAAAGGGAGGGAAGAGAAGGGTGGGAGAGAAAGAGAGAGGGGGGGGGTAGTAAGCGAGAGAGCGATAAATCTCTTTAGCTCCTGCTGCAGCCCTTTATTTGACTGCATATTGGTCAAAACCTTAATGATGGGTCCAGGATGCCCAAGATATGTCTAACAGGGAGCATCAGCTGAGTGTGAGTGACAGAAAAGCACAACACAATGTCTGGAATAAGCCTATAATCTGGAGTCTAAAATTCAACATGGTTGTAAATGCCCAAGCTGCCTTCAACGGTCCTCTTTGTTGGGGCTGGAGGTAAAGACACTAATTTGCATGTAATGATAAACGTTGTTTACACTGGGTGTACAGACACTGAAGTGGCTGGTAAACGCAGAGGGAATGATAGATACACATGGAGCAGCCATAAATGTTAGCCAGACACGTATGTACACTTACACTCCCCATACATACACACACTCGGGCAGACGCAGACACACATATGCACACATTGATACATACTGCATATGCAGACAAATATGCAGAGCAGCAGACACACATACATGCACTCACACTCCCACATATCCTCGCTAACAAAGACTGCCCCCCCCCCCCTCTCCTTCTCCTTGGCTGATGTGAGTAAAACATTTCAACTTGTTAACCCTCGCAAGTCTGCTGGCCCAGACGGCATCCGTAGCCGTGTCCTCAGAGCACACGCAGACCAGCTGACTGGTGTGTTTACGGACATATTCAGTCAATCCCTATCCCAGTCTGCTGTCCCCACAAGCTTAAAGACGGCCACCATTGTTCCTGTACCCAAGAAGGCAAAGATAACGGAACTAAATGACTACCGCCCCGTAGATCTTACTTCTGTCATCATGAAGTGCTTTGAAGGGCTAGTCAAGGATCATATCACCGCCACCTTACCGGCCACCCTAGACCCACTTCAATTTGCATATTGCACTGACAGGTCCACAGATGACGCAATCGCCATCACACTGCACACTGCCATATCCCATCTGGACAAAAAATAATACCTACAGTTGAAGTCGGAAGTTTACATACACTTAGGTTGGAGTCATTAAAACTCGTTTTTCAACCACTCCACAAATTTCTTGTTAACAAACTATAGTTTTGGCAAGTCGGTTAGGACATCTACTTTGTGCATGGCACAAGTAATTTTTCCAACAATTGTTTACAGACAGATTATTTCACTTATAATTCACTGTATCACAATTCCAATGTGTCAGAAGTTACATACACTAAGTTGACTGTGCCTTTAAACAGCTGGGAAAATTCCAGAAAATGATATCATGGCTTCAGAAGCTTTTGATAGGCTAATTGACATCATTTAAGTCAATTGGAGGTGTACCTGTGGATGTATTTCACGGCCTACCTTCAAACTCAGTGCCTCTTTGCTTGACATCATGGGAAAATCAAAAGAAATCAGCCAAGACCTCAGAAAAAAATGGTAGACCTCCACAAGTCTGGTTCATTCTTGGGAGCAATTTACAAACGTACCACGTTCATCTGTACAAACATTAGTATGCAAGTATAAACACCATGGGACCACACAGCCGTCATACCGCTCAGGACGGAGACGCGTTCTGTCTCCTAGAGATGAACGTACTTTGGTGCGAAAAGTGCAAATCAATCCCAGAACAACAGCAAAGGACCTTGTGAAGATGCTGGAGGAAACAGGTACAAAAGTATCTATATCCACAGTAAAACGAGTCCCATATCGACATAACCTGAAAGGCCGCTCAGCAAGGAAGAAGCCACTGCTCCAAAACCTCCATAAAAAAAGCCAGACTACGGTTTGCAACTGCACGTGGGGACAAAGATTTTACTTTTTGGAGAAATGTCCTCTGGTCTGAGGAAACAAAAATAGAACTGTTTGGTCATAATGACCATTGTTATGTTTGGTGGAAGATTGGAGGCTTGCAAGCAAAAGAACACCATCCCAACCGTGAGGCACGGGGGTGGCAGCATCATGTTGTGGGGGTACTTAGCTGCAGGAGGGACTGGTGCACTTCACAAAATAGATGGCATCATGAGGAGGAGAATTATGTGGATATATTGAAGCAACATCTCAATACATCAGTCAGGAAGTTAAAGCTTGGTCGCAAATGGGTCTTCCAAATGGACAATGACCCCAAGCAGACTTCCAAAGTTGTGGCAAAATGACTTAAGGACAACAAAGTCAAGGTATTGGAGTGGCCATCACAAAGCCTCAACCTCAATCCTGTAGAACATTTGTGGGCAGAACTGAAAAAGAGTGTGCAAGCAAGGAGGCCTACAAACCTGACTCAGTTACACCAGCTCTGTCAGGAGGAATGGGCCAAAATTCACCCAACTTATTGTGGGAAGCTTGTGGGAGGCTACCTGAAACAATTGACCCAAGTTAAACAATTTAAAGGCAATGCTACCAAATACTAATTGAGTGTATGTAAACCTCTGACCCACTGGGAATGTGATGAAAGAAATAAAAGCTGAAATAAAGAATTCTCTCTAATATTACTCTGACAGTTCAAATTCTTAAAATAAGGTGGTGATCCTAACTGAACTAAGAAAGGGAATATTTATTTGGAATAAATGTCAGGAATTGTGAAAAACTGAGTTTAAATGTATTTGGCTAAGGTGTATGTAAACTTCTGACTTCAACTGTAGATATTCCATAAATATTATGCCGTTTCCAGCTACATCATTTACAACATTTTATTTATTTAATTTTTGTAGTTTTATTTATTTCACCTTTATTTAACCAGGTAGGCTAGTTGAGAACACCTTTATTTAACCAGGTAGGCTAGTTGAGAACACCTTTATTTAACCAGGTAGGCTAGTTGAGAACACCTTTATTTAACCAGGTAGGCTAGTTGAGAACAAGTTCTCATTTGCAACTGCAACCTGGCCAAGATTAAGCATAGCAATTTGACACATACAACAACACAGAGTTACACATGGAATAAACAAAACATACAGTCAATAATACAGTAGAACAAAATAAAACAAAAAAAAACATTAACAACGTCTGCACTGTATCTCTGATCAATATGATGTTATTTTAATGGACAAAAAAAAAAAAAAAAAATCTTTCAAAAACAAGGACATTTCTAAGTGACCCCAAACTTTTGAACGGTAGTGTATATATTTAGAAAATTCTGTTTATCCATTGTCACGTCCTAGATGATGGAAGTCAGATATAACCCCTTTGCCTGAAACACCCACAACATGGTTTCCCGTAGTGACCATATTCCCAAGCATCTCCTTGCAGTCAGACCTTTGATTTTGTGCCACCATGGTCCCTCTCTGAATGTCCGAGTGTGACCCCCTGCCCATGGGTTACTGCAGATAACCCCACCAGAATCCCCACCGGCTAGGTACAAGGTCAACAAGGTTCTCATTAGCAGCTTTGTGAATTTCCTTGTATATTGTGCTCTCCCTTTAGGGGGCTTTGGCTTTGCAGGACCAACCCTGCCAGGCAGGCTCAGAATCTTGAGGGGGCGGTGCTGCTCTAGTTCTTTGACCACATTTTGGCTGCATACAGACCGCTTACAGCATGCACATAAAACAGTTAGGGGCTTCTCCTTAGTATCTGGGTCATTCAGGTTGGTGTTTAGGGTATAGGATTGTGGACCGTTCCATCAATACAGTACCATGAATAAATCAATTAGATGTATTATTTATTTTTTAAATGTAGTTCCCCATGATAGGACAATAAATAAATTAGATGTATAATTATTTTTGAGATTCCTGCACTGTCAGAAATAGAAGCACAAGCATTTCGCTACACTCGCATTAACATCTGCTAACCATGTGTATGTGATACTGTGTATTGATACAGAACCGCCTCTTGTACCTTATTTCTTAAGTAAAACGTCCAGGTTTAAAACAATTAAGGAACAGGAAAAATATAGTGATGCTAATGATAGGCCTAACCATCTTCTGGTAGATAGAAAGGCTTTCCCTAAAACCTTCTCAGTTAAATGTTAACTAGCTACAAAGTAGTCTATGCCAACCTGGTAGAATGATATCATGATTATTGCATCAATCCAGTGGCCATTTGTTTAGCAAACTCAACTTAATGGGCTACAGAAACACGACAAACCGAACAGCAGTGCTAGATGCCTGCACAATTCAATTGAAGGGTAACAACACTTAAAAATCAAAATTTCAACAACAAAAAATCCCAGACATCAAAAGTGGTCTCTTATGTGTTTTAAGCACTGTTGTGGACTTACTACATACAATTTTCTGTAAAAACATTTTTAAAACAGTGACAGAGCGAAAACTTGAAGAAAAAAAGATCCTTTGCAGGGCGGCTGTTTGGAACATGTTGCCAAAATCTGAGTATACCCACTTCTCCAGGCTCCACTACACCACTGCACACACACACTACACACAGACACACACACCACACACACACACATACAGTACACACCACACACACACTACACACAGACACACAGACCACACAAACACACATACAGTACACACCCCACACACACTACACACAGACACACCACACCACACAAACACACATACAGTACACACCACACACACACTACACACAGACACACACACCACACACACACACATACAGTACACACCACACACACACTACACACAGACACACACACCACACACACACACACATACAGTACACACCACACACACACTACACACAGACACACAGACCACACAAACACACATACAGTACACACCCCACACACACTACACACAGACACACACACCACACACACACATACAGTACACACCACACACACACTACACACAGACACACACACCACACACACACATACAGTATACACCACACACACACTACACACAGACACACACACCACACACACACACATACAGTACACACCACACACACACTACACACAGACACACACACCACACACACACACATACAGTACACACCACACACACACTACACACAGACACACACACCACACACACACTACACACATACACACACACCACACACATACAGTACACACCACACACACACTACACACATACACATACACCACACACACACACACTACATAAAGACACACACACCACACAAACACGCATACAGTACACACCACACACACACACACACACCACACACATACAGTACACACATACACATACACCACACACACACACACACTACATAAAGACACACACACCACACAAACACGCATACAGTACACACCACACACACACACACCACACACACACACATACAGTACACACCACACACACACTACACACAGACACACACACACACATACAGTACACACCACACACACACTACACACAGACACACACACCACACACACACAGACACACACACACACATACAGTACACACCACACACACACTACACACAGACACACACACCACACACACACACATACAGTACACACCCCACACACACTACACAGAGACACACACGCCACACAAACACACATACAGTACACACCACACACACACTACACACATACACATACACCACACACACACACACTACATAAAGACACACACACCACACAAACACACATACAGTACACACCACACACACACTACACACAGACACACACACCACACAAACACACACACAGACACACACACCACACAGACACACATACAGTACACACCACACACACACTACACACAGACACACACACCACACAAACACACATACAGTACACACCACACACACACTACACACAGACATACACACCACACACACACACACATACAGTACACACCACACACACACTACACACAGACACACAGACCACACAAACACACTCACACTACACACAGACACATACAGTACACACCACACACACTACACACAGACACACACACCACACAAACACACACACACTACACAGAAACACACATATAGTATACACCACACACACAGTATACACTCTATTTTTCTCCTTTTTTATTTCATTGTCCGTGGCAACCATTAATTATCCCAGCCTTTCATATCGTCAGCCCATTTTTCCACTATGTCAGCATTTGCCCTCCACACAGTTTATTTTCCAATGTTAGATACATGTAATAGATATACAGACAGAGACTTTCTAGTCCACTGAGTGGTTATATATGGGTCAGGCTGAGCTGGGTCTGACCTGTTCCACGCCCTCACTCTCTGTTGCATGAAAAATGCCTCCTCTAACCAGGCTAGATAGGCTGCAGGGAGTTAACCAGCAACAACCCCAGATCACCCTGCCCCAGACCCATTTCAAGGTGCTCTGGGGGATTTTTCTTTCTCCTGAGGAGAGGGGCGGCGAGGGGGGTGGGAGCGATTCAAGGCAGTAAGCGGGTTGCGGATCACTGGCATCACACAGTAGCTCAGTCACTCAGTGGAGGAGGGGTTGGGGGGCTGAGTCCCTCCTGGCCTGCATGGACACCCTCTCCCACCCACTCCTGCCTTGTGGCCCCCTGGGGTTGCCAGTCCAAACAAAGCCCCTCAGTTCAAAGTGTGGCAGGGCAGTGTGTGTTTGTTTTATAGTGCCAGGTAATGTCATTTAGGCAGCGTGGAGCCCGTGGAGAGTGCAGCGTTTACAGTGTGCGCAATAGCGGGGCTGTGGTCCCTACCTGCCATTGTTTCCCAGAAGGCATTGTGGGGGCTTTGATGCTTTAATGTGCTCTAGCGGACCTCCTCTCTCATGTTCGCTATTGAATTGTGGTGTGAATGAGACACTTACACAACATGACGCCCTTGTTGCGATCCGTCACTCTGTCGCAGAGTTGTGTTAGCGCATCCCTGTATGGTAGCAGGACTACTATTGGCCTTTCCTGTTTCCCACAGAGTCTAACTGCCTGGCTGAGATGGTGTGGGGGCCTGGCGGGCGCTTGCTTTCTCATGCGCTGCAAGCCAACCCGGCTACTGCGGAAGCACAGATAAATCAGCTTCACGGTAAACACACAGACCAACCAAACGATCCAACGAGCCCCCCAAAAACCCTGCTCCACTAAGGAGTCTGCTGCTTAGATCCACCTATGGATGTGGAATGTAGAACAGTTTAGGGTTCATTGGTTAGTTTATGGAGTTAAAGGTCATTTGATGCAGGTTGTGATGTATGTCAACAATCGACAACGGCATGTTACTTCCAGAGACAGTTGGTTGTAACCTCTACAGTTGTGGTTATGATTATTAGCCTACATAGGGAAATCGAGGACACTGAGGAGGACTGACGCTATGGAAGGATATAATATATCATACAGAAATTAGAAGAAGTAAGAGAATAATCATCTGCTTATGAAAACACATTAACGATATACTATTAATCCCATTGACCAACACTATTTCCCTGATCCATTTTACCTATATAGAACAGCGTTCCAGACAGACACCTCATTAAGACACTGTGGTTCTCACAGGGTCCTGAAGATTAGTAGCCCTGGCTGGCTGGGCCCTGATTGCTGGCCCTAGCCTCAGACTGTCTCTGGGTGGGCTGAGTTAAAGTGTCCCTGAGGTCCCATTTGCCTGGAGTCTCCCACCCCAGCTCCCAGTGAGAGAGAGAGAGAGAGAGAGATGTCCCCTCTTTAACAAGCAAACAGCAGCAGCCTGCCTTTCTCACACTGCAGCACAGGCCCTAGCTGTCTGGGTCTGACACTCGCTCTCCCCTCTTTCAGTCCCTCTCTTCCTCAATCCCTGCATCCCTCCCCGCCACACATTCCTCCAGCACCCAGGCTTATTATTGGAGTGAATTTATAGGACCATTTATTTAACTGGATTTGAATGACATCGGTTCTGGTTGAGTTGGCCTAGTGCAAACTGCCGGGCATTTTGGGCCAGGGAAAACAGAGCAGGGGATAAATCAAAACTGAGAGAGGAGGAGAGGGAGACGAGGAGAGGGAGAGAAGGAAAGAAAAAAGAGGGGAGGGACACTTTTCAGATTGTTGCTCTTTAATGCATGTCTGAGCAGTCGTAATGATAAAACAACATATTTTGTGTGTACGTAAAAATGTAATGGCAAGTGCTGCTTTTTTTTTTTTCTTTCTTTCTTTCTTTCTTTCCTTCTTTCTTTATTTCTTTCTTTCTTTCTTTCTCTCTCTCACTCTCCTTCTCTCTCTGTCTCTCTCTCGCTTTCTCTTTCTCTTTGCAAGTCTTTGTCTCTTTGCAGATCACTCTGCTGCCTGCCTGCCTTACACACAGGAATGTGTAAAGTTAAAGAAAGGAAGCATATTACACAGCAACGAGAGGGCCAAGCCCTGGAGGCATGGGGGTGGTGGATGTGGGGGTGGTGGATGTGGGGGTGTGGGGGGGGGGGAAATGCCACAAGACACAAGTCGGAAGCCAATTAACAGGAAATACACCTCGGAGCACTGAGGGAGGCATTGAGGCAGACAGTAAGATGAAGGGTCCTCCACAGGAGGCCAGGAGTGCTCCCCAGCCCCTACTACAAACTCTCTAGTGTAACCTCCTCCACCCCCATCTCCCTAACTCCCTGCTCACACACATACACCAAACCCCACAGGTGTCATGGGCTGCTAATCATAGAGCAGAGGGGCAGAGAAGAGCTTCAGGGGAACAGTGTGTGTGGAGGGGGGGGGGGGGCATCTACAGTTTGTCTCTGTGTGAGGGGGACAAGGGGGATGTGCTGTAGTGGAGAGAGGATATGGGCAGGATGAATCAGGTGGACCACCCAGTCATTGCTGGATCCACTATCCATCTCCTCCTATGTCCCGATGCTTCTACATCAGGCTGTACTGATACACAATGCAAATCCCAGATCCATGTCTCCCTCTCACAGAGACACTAACAGCAGGGGGAGCTATACAGCTAACTGATAACACTGTTCAGTTCACAGGGCTCTGACTGAATGGGTCTGAGTGTCTGAGTCTGAGTCAAATCCCTCATGCAGTCTGCACCAGCTGCAGCTGAATCACATCAGCCAAGGCACTGACAGATTGTCTTTGTGATTCAAGCTAGACCGTTTCACCACCACACCACTGCAGGCTGCCAAACATCGGAGGGTGTGGCTGCTGGAGAGGGAGGGAGGGCTGAGCAGAAGTGTCTGGTCTGGTCTCACCCCTCTGAGGCCCTGGGCAGGCTGGGGTGTGATTAGTGTCCCTTAGCCCTGACAGAGGCCCCTGTGGTGGGCTGGGGTAGGGTAGGGTCTGGGGGATGAGTATGAGCATCAGTAAGGAAGGTACAATATGGGGAATGTGTATTGTTGTTAGAGGCAGGGGTTCAGTTTGGGTGTTGTTTAGGGTTAGGGTTAGAGTTGAGTCTAGGGTTGGAGTTGAGGCTATTGTTGAGTCTTGGGTTAGAGATGAGGCAAGAGTTGATGCTAGGGTTAGAGTTGAGGCTATTGTTGAGTCTTGGGTTAGAGATGAGGCAAGAGTTGAGGTTAGGGTTAGATTTGAGGCTAGAGTTGAGCCTAGGGTTAGAGTTGAGGCTAGGGTTAGAGTTGAGACTAGAGTTGAAGCTAGGGTTAGAGTTGAGGCTAGAGTTGAGGCTAGGGTTAGAGTTGAGGCTAGGGTTAGAGTGGAGGCTAGAGTTGAGGCTTAGGGTTAGAGTTGAGGCTAGAGTTGATACTAGGGTTAGAGTTGAGACTAGGGTTCAAGTGGAGGCTAGAATTGAGGCTAGGGTTAGAGTTGAGGCTAGGGTTAAAGTTGAGGCTAGGGTTAGAGTTAGGATTACCTTCAAGGTTAGGGCTGACATAAGTGTATTTGGGACTATAGGTTGGAGAAGCTGGGGCTGGGGAGGCATGCGTAGGGGCTGGTGAAACATGTATGTAAGGAGTTGGGACTGAGAAAGGCTGAGGAGGAAGATCGGGAATTCCCTGGGCAGAGGAGAGGAGGAGGCCTCAGTGAGTTGAAATGTCCATTTCCCTGAGGGTTGTTTACCCTGCACACCTGGGGTCTCTCTGGGGAGAACACATTTGATACCAGGCACATATATAGGGGGGTTGGGGGTGCAGTCAGACGACAACTGATAATCCCCATACACTGCTTCAAAGCAGCCCTTCAGATCCGTGTGTGTGTGTGTGTGTGTGTGTGTGTGTGTGTGTGTGTGTGTGTGTGTGTGTGTGTGTGTGTGTGTGTGTGTGTGTGTGTGTGTGTGTGTGTGTGTGTGTGTGTGTGTGTGTATATATATGTATATTCCCATGAGATCAAATGCTCTGCCCACAAAAACTATTTGCTAGGCTTGCCTAGTATCTGTCGCTGCCTCAGTAAGAAACATTTCAACAGACACACTCATTAGAGGTCTTGGGGTGGTTTCTCTGTTTGGGGTCCATACATCAGTCATTTCAGACCCTCCACTGTTGCAGCTGAACACAAGTCTGCTTTTCCATCACAACACAGCTGCGAGCACACACACACAGAAAAGTGTGAGTACCTCACACACCCACAGCTCAACACAGCTTTGTCCTTGGGTCAGTAAGTGGGAAAAGATGGAGTCGGCCGTTCTCACCATTCAAAGCTTAAACAACCAGCAGCAGGAATCCCATTGGGAAAACATTATTTACACGTTTGTCGAGGGCAGAACCCAACTTGTTGTTCGCTATCAAAATAATTAACTTTTTCTACTTCGTGAGCAGGAAATATAAAGCATGACAACTGTGTCAAAAACACAATACACAGTGTAATACACAAATACTGTAATGCATAGCATTATCCAAATTCAGACTTAGGACCAGATTAGCATAAAATGGTTGCCAAACTATGCTATTGCTAGCCTTATATTAATTATTTTGTTCCTACAGAATAGACTAATGTCCGCTCTGCTTCATTGGTTCACAGGCCCCTCCAGCCCTCAAAGGCCAGGTTAAAGTTTAGACTGAGGCTATAGGCTTCAACAGCTTCAACACCTCGGAAGCCCAGTACCCTCCACTCCACATCCCACTGCTCTCCACTACCCTCCACTCTACATCCCACTGCTCTCCACTACCCTCCACTCCACATCCCACTGCTCTCCACTATCCTCCACTCTACATCCCACTGCTCTCCACTACCCTCCACTCCACATCCCACTGCTCTCCACTACCCTACCCTCCACTCTACATCCCACTGCTCTCCACTACCCTCCACGCTACATCCCACTGCTCTCCACTACCCTACCCTCCACTCTACATCCCACTGCTCTCCACTACCCTCCACTCTACATCCCACTGCTCTCCACTACCCTCCACTCCACATCCCACTGCTCTCCACTACCCTACCCTCCACTCTACATCCCACTGCTCTCCACTACCCTCCACTCTACATCCCACTGCTCTCCACTACCCTACCCTCCACTCCACATCTCACTGCTCTCCACTACCCTCCACTCCACATCCCACTGCTCTCCACTACCCTACCCTCCACTCTACATCCCACTGCTCTCCACTACCCTACCCTCCACTCTACATCCCACTGCTCTCCACTACCCTCCACTCTACATCCCACTGCTCTCCACTACCCTCCACTCCACATCCCACTGCTCTCCACTACCCTCCACTCTACATCCCACTGCTCTCCACTACCCTACCCTCCACTCTACATCCCACTGCTCTCCACTACCCTACCCTCCACTCCACATCTCACTGCTCTCCACTACCCTCCACTCCACATCCCACTGCTCTCCACTACCCTACCCTCCACTCTACATCCCACTGCTCTCCACTACCCTACCCTCCACTCCACATCTCACTGCTCTCCACTACCCTCCACTCCACATCCCACTGCTCTCCACTACCCTACCCTCCACTCTACATCCCACTGCTCTCCACTACCCTACCCTCCACTCTACATCCCACTGCTCTCCACTACCCTCCCGTCTACATCCCACTGCTCTCCACTACCCTACCCTCCACTCTACATCCCACTGCTCTCCACTACCCTCCACTCTACATCCCACTGCTCTCCACTACCCTCCACTCTACATCCCACTGCTCTCCACTACCCTCCACTCCACATCCCACTGCTCTCCACTACCCTCCACTCCACATCCCACTGCTCTCCACTACCCTACCCTCCACTCCACATCCCACTGCCCTCCACTACCCTCCACTCCACATCTCACTGCTCTCCACTACCCTCCACATTTCACTGCTCTCCACTACCCTCCACTCCACATCCCACTGCTCTCCACTACCCTCCACTCCACATCCCACTGCTCTCCACTACCCTCCACTCCACATCCCACTGCTCTCCACTACCCTCCACTCCACATCCCACTGCTCTCCACTACCCTCCACTCCACATCCCACTGCTCTCCACTACCCTCCACTCCACATCCCACTGCTCTCCACTACTCTCCACTCCACATCCCACTTCTCTCCACTACCCTCCACTCCACATCCCACTGCTCTCCACTATCCTCCACTCTACAGCCCTGAGAGCACAGTGTGTCAGTGTCAGTGTCAGACCCCCGTGGCCTAACACCCTGATACTCTGACCCAATGCTCCTGTCAGAGTGAGTCCCACTGAGAGCATTCCAGCAGTGGGGGCCGAGGGGCTGGTCAGTGGGGGGTGGTGGGAGAGCAGTGGGGGACTGGTGGGGGGCAGTGGGAGAGTGATGGGGGAGAGGTGGGGGAGCAGAGACCACCACCCACCGTGCATTCCATACTTGTTGATCCTCTGGAAGGCTCGCTACTGGATAATTTGCATCAGTAAACAGGCGAGTGGCTTCCTCAAAGGCCAATGGGCAATAGTGCATGATGCAGGAATACCTCTTAAGGTGTGCGTGTGTGGGGGGGTGAGGTGTGTGTGTGTGTGTGTGTGTGTGTGTGTGTGTGTGTGTGTGTGTGTGTGTGTGTGTGTGTGTGTGTGTGTGTGTGTGTGTGTGTGTGTGTGTGTGTGTGTGTGTGTTTTTTGTGTGTGTGTGTGTGTGTGTGTGTGTGTGTGTGTGTGTGTGTGTACAGATAGCCTGCCACCCAGGGAGACATGTCAGGTAAATATTTTGAGGCGAGCTGAAGTGGACTGATGCCCAGATAGGTGACCATCTATCTCAAGCTTGCACTCAGACAGCCAGGCCTGCTAGTGATCTGGTAGATGAAGACACCTGATACAGCATTAGGAACACTACTCCTCTTTGATGCTGAGGGCACCACAGCACACCATAAACACCAACTTGAACCAAAGAACCCCAAGCAAACATCTGTGTGTCTGTGTGTGTGTCTGTGTGTGTGTGTGTGTGTGTGTGTGTGTGTGTGTGTGTGTGTGTGTGTGTGTGTGTGTGTGTGTGTGTGTGTGTGTGTGTGTGTGTGTGTGTGTGTGTGTGTGTGTGTGTGTGTGTGTGTGTGCGCGCGAAAGATCTACCTCAAGGTGAGTAGTTGTGTATCTGGGGGCAACTTGAGCAACACAGACGTATGTGCATTCCAAATGGCATCCTATTCCCTACATAGTGTACAACTTTTGACCAAAAGCTGTACTATGTAGGGAATGGGGTGCCATTTGGGGTGAAGCATTACTCATCGCTCCTGAGAGGAGCTCCCCCTCAGAGTTTCCCTCTATGCTCATGCAGTTTGGTTTGGTTCTGATGTAACTCAGTACAGATACAGGCTTTGGACCCTGAAGGCCAAACACTGACTGTGTGAATGACAGGAATAAGGGAATCCGCAAGGATTTTCTCCTACAAATATCTCCCCTCTTCTCCCTCTCTCCCCCCTTTCTCCCCTTTCTCTACCCATCATGAGGTGTCAGGTGCTCTTACACTCCCGTGCCACATAGGGGAGCTACAGCTTTTTACAAATCCTCCTGCAGACAGACAGACATACATACATACATACATACAGACAGACAGACAGAGACAGAATCCAATCTGTCCAGTACTCCCCTGCTATCCAATGAACACGAGTTTGGAAATTGCATTGAAAGTAAAAACTAAAATGCAAGTCACTCGCCCGAAAATGTGATATTGGAGGGATCAAAAACATGAAGATGGGTGAAATCATGTTATCAAATCACAAATAATATGCACATCATGCATGAGAGGAGGACCCTAAATAGCTTCTGGAAACTGCACCACCACTGCATGTAAAAAAAATCATACTACCGGGAGAATAGTCTTAATACTATCAAGAGACCAATTTCAAGGAAACAAAACTCTTCCAATCTTGGTCTAAACAGAGGATGGTGGGGACATTTTCATTGGATGTTCCAAAAAGTTTAATATAAACTGGGTGGCTCGAGCCCTGAATGCTGATTGGCTGAAATCCGTTGTATATCAGACCGTATACCACAGGTATGACAAAACATTTATTTTTACTGCTCTAATTACTTTGGTAACCAGTTTATAATAGCAATAAGGCACCTTGGGGGTTTGTGATATATGGCCAATTGACACCATGGCTAAGGGCTGTGTCCTAGCTCTCCTCGTTGTGTCGTGCATAAGAACAGCCCTTAGCCGTGCTATATTGTCCATATACCACACCCCTCGGGCCTTATTGCATAAATATACCAAAATATACAACTTTAACATTTGCAGATATAAACTGCTTACAACTAAATGAGAGATCCAAAGTGGATTGACTACAGTGCTAATAACAGTGGGTGTTTACTCATACAGGGAACTCCATATCAGTTGCTTCCTTTCATATAACAAATATTAATGTTTTTAAAACCTGTCACTTGTCACACCCTGGTCAAAGTATTTTGTGTTTATCTTTATTTATTTGGTCAGGCCAGGGTGTGGCATGGGTTTTTGTATGTGGTGTGTATTTATGGGGATTGTAGCTAGTGGGGTGTTCTGGCTAAGTCTATGGCTGTCTGAAGTGGTTCTCAATCAGAGGCAGGTGTTTATCGTTGTCTCTGATTGGGAACCATATTTAGGCAGCCATATTCTTTGAGTTTGTCGTGGGTGATTGTCCTTAGTGTCCTGATGTCATTGTTCTGTGTTAGGTTACACAAGTATAGGCTGTTTCGGTTTTTGTTAAGTTTATTGTTTTGATAGTGTTTGTGTTTAGTGTGTTACTTCATTAAACATGGATTGCAATAGACACGCCGCATTTTGGTCCGACTCTCCTTCTCATAAAGAAAACCGTTACATCACTGTTAGTTCTATCATATGTAATCACGTCTCTGTAGCTATGAGAGTGCTATAAGAGAAAGACTACGTGCTACGACATAAATATCATTACATTCAATCTGGGCCAACCTGGGCAACCTCTCAAAACTCACTGTACGAATGAAGACTAATGACCTGAGAAATCAGACCCAAACATAGACCCCCCCGACCCCAATTTTCATTAAAGTGTTTAGCCTTTTCTACTGTAACCAAAATGGGAGTTTGCTAGAAATGTGTGATCGAGAAGGGTGTTTTGTTGTCTGTATCTCAGCTCATTAGTCACAGATTTCACATTTATTTTCCACATTGTGAGTGATAATGAACAAAATGATGTGGGCTCCTGAAATGTAGGTGAAGGAAGTAACATTATTAAAAAACACAATGCTTTCTAAGAGTAGAGCACTAATGTCCCATCTCAAAGGAGAAACCTCCTGTATAGGATAATGCTAAGGTGGCTGTACAAAAATGTGACTAAAGGCTCTGAGCAAAGAGGAGGAGGGCAGACCACTGCAATGTTCACTGCAAGGTAAACACACTGTGGACAGTAACACAGTGTACCTGTAGAAAGTAGACAGAAACATACTGTATGAAGGTCTGTAGACAGTAACACATTGTACCTGTAGAAAGTAGACAGAAACATACTGTATTAAGGTCTGTAGACAGTAACACAGTGTACCTGTAGAAAGTAGACAGTAACATACTGTATGAAGGCCTGTAGACAGTAACACATTGTACCTGTAGAAAGTAGACAGTAACATACTGTATGAAGGCCTGTAGACAGTAACATACTGTATGAAGGCCTGTAGACAGTAACATACTGTATGAAGGCCTGTAGACAGTAACATACTGTATGAAGGTCTGTAGACACTAACATACTGTATGAAGGCCTGTAGACAGTAACATACTGTATGAAGGCCTGTAGACAGTAACATACTGTATGAAGGCCTGTAGACAGTAACATACTGTATGAAGGCCTGTAGACAGTAACATACTGTATGAAGGTCTGTAGACACTAACATACTGTATGAAGGCCTGTAGACACTAACATACTGTATGAAGGCCTGTAGACAGTAACATACTGTATGAAGGTCTGTAGACACTAACATACTGTATGAAGGCCTGTAGACAGTAACATACTGTATGAAGGTCTGTAGACAGTAACATACTGTATGAAGGCCTGTAGACAGTAACATACTGCATGAAGGCCTGTAGACAGTAACATACTGTATGAAGGCCTGTAGACAGTAACATACTGTATGAAGGCCTGTAGACACTAACAGACTGTATGAAGGTCTGTAGACACTAACATACTGTATGAAGGTCTGTAGACACTAACATACTGTATAAAGGCCTGTAGACAGTAACATACTGTATGAAGGCCTGTAGACAGAAACATACTGTATGAAGGCCTGTAGACAGTAACATACTGTATGAAGGCCTGTAGATAGTAACATACTGTATGAAGGCCTGTAGACACTAACCTACTGTATGAAGGCCTGTAGACAGAAACATACTGTATGAAGGCCTGTAGACAGTAACATACTGTATGAAGGCCTGTAGACACTAACATACTGTATGAAGGCCTGTAGACAGTAACATACTGTATGAAGGTCTGTAGACACTAACATACTGTATGAAGGCCTGTAGACAGTAACATACTGTATGAAGGTCTGTAGACACTAACATACTGTATGAAGGCCTGTAGACAGTAACATACTGTATGAAGGCCTGTAGACACTAACATACTGTATGAAGGCCTGTAGACAGTAACATACTGTATGAAGGTCTGTAGACAGTAACATACTGTATGAAGGCCTGTAGACAGTAACATACTGTATGAAGGCCTGTAGACAGTAACATACTGTATGAAGGCCTGTAGACAGTAACATACTGTATGAAGGCCTGTAGACAGTAATATACTGTATGAAGGCCTGTAGACAGTAGCATACTGTATGAAGGCCTGTAGACAGTAACATACTGTATGAAGGCCTGTAGATAGTAACATACTGTATGAAGGCCTGTAGACAGTAACATACTGTACGAAGGCCTGTAGACAGTAACATACTGCATGAAGGCCTGTAGACAGTAACATACTGTATGAAGGCCTGTAGACAGTAACATACTGTATGAAGGCCTGTAGACAGTAACATACTGTATGAAGGCCTGTAGATAGTAACATACTGTATGAAGGCCTGCAGACACTAACATACTGTATGAAGGCCTGTAGACAGTAACATACTGCATGAAGGCCTGTAGACAGTAACATACTGTATGAAGGCCTGTAGACAGTAACATACTGTATGAAGGCCTGTAGACACTAACAGACTGTATGAAGGTCTGTAGACACTAACATACTGTATGAAGGTCTGTACACACTAACATACTGTATAAAGGCCTGTAGACAGTAACATACTGTATGAAGGCCTGTAGACAGAAACATACTGTATGAAGGCCTGTAGACAGTAATATACTGTATGAAGGCCTGTAGACAGTAGCATACTGTATGAAGGCCTGTAGACAGTAACATACTGTATGAAGGCCTGTAGATAGTAACATACTGTATGAAGGCCTGTAGACAGTAACATACTGTATGAAGGCCTGTAGACAGTAACATACTGCATGAAGGCCTGTAGACAGTAACATACTGTATGAAGGCCTGTAGACAGTAACATACTGTATGAAGGCCTGTAGACAGTAACATACTGTATGAAGGCCTGTAGATAGTAACATACTGTATGAAGGCCTGCAGACACTAACATACTGTATGAAGGCCTGTAGACAGTAACATACTGCATGAAGGCCTGTAGACAGTAACATACTGTATGAAGGCCTGTAGACAGTAACATACTGTATGAAGGCCTGTAGACACTAACAGACTGTATGAAGGTCTGTAGACACTAACATACTGTATGAAGGTCTGTAGACACTAACATACTGTATAAAGGCCTGTAGACAGTAACATACTGTATGAAGGCCTGTAGACAGAAACATACTGTATGAAGGCCTGTAGACAGTAACATACTGTATGAAGGCCTGTAGATAGTAACATACTGTATGAAGGCCTGTAGACACTAACCTACTGTATGAAGGCCTATAGACAGAAACATACTGTATGAAGGCCTGTAGACAGTAACATACTGTATGAAGGCCTGTAGACACTAACATACTGTATGAAGGCCTGTAGACAGTAACATACTGTATGAAGGTCTGTAGACACTAACATACTGTATGAAGGCCTGTAGACAGTAACATACTGTATGAAGGTCTGTAGACACTAACATACTGTATGAAGGCCTGTAGACAGTAACATACTGTATGAAGGCCTGTAGACACTAACATACTGTATGAAGGCCTGTAGACAGTAACATACTGTATGAAGGTCTGTAGACAGTAACATACTGTATGAAGGCCTGTAGACAGTAACATACTGTATGAAGGCCTGTAGACAGTAACATACTGTATGAAGGCCTGTAGACAGTAACATACTGTATGAAGGCCTGTAGACAGTAATATACTGTATGAAGGCCTGTAGACAGTAGCATACTGTATGAAGGCCTGTAGACAGTAACATACTGTATGAAGGCCTGTAGATAGTAACATACTGTATGAAGGCCTGTAGACAGTAACATACTGTATGAAGGCCTGTAGACAGTAACATACTGCATGAAGGCCTGTAGACAGTAACATACTGTATGAAGGCCTGTAGATAGTAACATATTGTATGAAGGCCTGCAGACACTAACATACTGTATGAAGGCCTGTAGACAGTAACATACTGTATGAAGGCCTGTAGACAGTAACATACTGCATGAAGGCCTGTAGACAGTAACATACTGTATGAAGGCCTGTAGACAGTAACATACTGTATGAAGGCCTGTAGACACTAACAGACTGTATGAAGGTCTGTAGACACTAACATACTGTATGAAGGTCTGTAGACACTAACATACTGTATAAAGGCCTGTAGACAGTAACATACTGTATGAAGGCCTGTAGACAGAAACATACTGTATGAAGGCCTGTAGACAGTAACATACTGTATGAAGGCCTGTAGATAGTAACATACTGTATGAAGGCCTGTAGACACTAACCTACTGTATGAAGGCCTATAGACAGAAACATACTGTATGAAGGCCTGTAGACAGTAACATACTGTATGAAGGCCTGTAGACACTAACATACTGTATGAAGGCCTGTAGACAGTAACATACTGTATGAAGGTCTGTAGACACTAACATACTGTATGAAGGCCTGTAGACAGTAACATACTGTATGAAGGTCTGTAGACACTAACATACTGTATGAAGGCCTGTAGACAGTAACATACTGTATGAAGGCCTGTAGACAGTAACATACTGTATGAAGGCCTGTAGACAGTAACATACTGTATGAAGGTCTGTAGACAGTAACATACTGTATGAAGGCCTGTAGACAGTAACATACTGTATGAAGGCCTGTAGACAGTAACATACTGTATGAAGGCCTGTAGACAGTAACATACTGTATGAAGGCCTGTAGACAGTAATATACTGTATGAAGGCCTGTAGACAGTAGCATACTGTATGAAGGCCTGTAGACAGTAACATACTGTATGAAGGCCTGTAGATAGTAACATACTGTATGAAGGCCTGTAGACACTAACATACTGTATGAAGGCCTGTAGACAGTAACATACTGTATGAAGGCCTGTAGACAGTAACATACTGCATGAAGGCCTGTAGACAGTAACATACTGTATGAAGGCCTGTAGACAGTAACATACTGTATGAAGGCCTGTAGACAGTAACATACTGTATGAAGGCCTGTAGACACTAACCTACTGTATGAAGGCCTGTAGACACTAACATACTGTATGAAGGCCTGTAGACAGTAACATACTGTATGAAGACCTGTAGACACTAACCTACTGTATGAAGGCCTGTAGACAGTAACATACTGTATGAAGGCCTGTAGACACTAACCTACTGTATGAAGGCCTGTAGACACTAACATACTGTATGAAGGCCTGTAGACAGTAACATACTGTATGAAGACCTGTAGACAGTAACATACTGTATGAAGGCCTGTAGACAGTAACATACTGTATGAAGGCCTGTAGACAGAAACATACTGTATGAAAGCCTGTAGACTGTAGACAATAATATACTGTATGAAGCCTGTAGACAGTAGACAGTAACATACTGTATGAAGCCTGTAGACTGTAACATACTGTATGAAGGCCTGTAGACAGTAACATACTGTATGAAGGCCTGTAGACAGTAGACATAAACATACTGTATGAAGGTCTGTAGACAGTAATACAGTGTACCTGTAGAAAGTAGACAGTAACATACTGTATGAAGGCCTGTAGACAGTAACATACTGTATGAAGGCCTGTAGACAGTAACATACTGTATGAAGGCCTGTAGACAGTAATATACTGTATGAAGGCCTGTAGACAGTAGCATACTGTATGAAGGCCTGTAGACAGTAACATACTGCATGAAGGCCTGTAGCCAGTAACATACTGTATGAAGGCCTGTAGACAGTAACATACTGTATGAAGGCCTGTAGACACTAACCTACTGTATGAAGGCCTGTAGACACTAACATACTGTATGAAGGCCTGTAGACAGTAACATACTGTATGAAGACCTGTAGACAGTAACATACTGTATGAAGGCCTGTAGACACTAACATACTGTATGAAGGCCTGTAGACAGTAACATACTGTATGAAGGCCTGTAGACAGTAACATACTGCATGAAGGCCTGTAGACAGTAACATACTGTATGAAGGCCTGTAGACACTAACATACTGTATGAAGGCCTGTAGACAGTAACATACTGTATGAAGGCCTGTAGACAGTAACATACTGTATGAAGGCCTGTAGACAGTAATATACTGTATGAAGGCCTGTAGACAGTAGCATACTGTATGAAGGCCTGTAGACAGTAACATACTGTATGAAGGCCTGTAGACAGTAACATACTGTATGAAGGCCTGTAGACAGTAACATACTGTATGAAGGCCTGTAGACAGTAATATACTGTATGAAGGCCTGTAGACAGTAGCATACTGTATGAAGGCCTGTAGACAGTAACATACTGTATGAAGGCCTGTAGATAGTAACATACTGTATGAAGGCCTGTAGACACTAACATACTGTATGAAGGCCTGTAGACAGTAACATACTGTATGAAGGCCTGTAGACAGTAACATACTGCATGAAGGCCTGTAGACAGTAACATACTGTATGAAGGCCTGTAGACAGTAACATACTGTATGAAGGCCTGTAGACAGTAACATACTGTATGAAGGCCTGTAGACACTAACCTACTGTATGAAGGCCTGTAGACACTAACATACTGTATGAAGGCCTGTAGACAGTAACATACTGTATGAAGACCTGTAGACACTAACCTACTGTATGAAGGCCTGTAGACAGTAACATACTGTATGAAGGCCTGTAGACACTAACCTACTGTATGAAGGCCTGTAGACACTAACATACTGTATGAAGGCCTGTAGACAGTAACATACTGTATGAAGACCTGTAGACAGTAACATACTGTATGAAGGCCTGTAGACAGTAACATACTGTATGAAGGCCTGTAGACAGAAACATACTGTATGAAAGCCTGTAGACTGTAGACAATAATATACTGTATGAAGCCTGTAGACAGTAGACAGTAACATACTGTATGAAGCCTGTAGACTGTAACATACTGTATGAAGGCCTGTAGACAGTAACATACTGTATGAAGGCCTGTAGACAGTAGACATAAACATACTGTATGAAGGTCTGTAGACAGTAATACAGTGTACCTGTAGAAAGTAGACAGTAACATACTGTATGAAGGCCTGTAGACAGTAACATACTGTATGAAGGCCTGTAGACAGTAACATACTGTATGAAGGCCTGTAGACAGTAATATACTGTATGAAGGCCTGTAGACAGTAGCATACTGTATGAAGGCCTGTAGACAGTAACATACTGCATGAAGGCCTGTAGCCAGTAACATACTGTATGAAGGCCTGTAGACAGTAACATACTGTATGAAGGCCTGTAGACACTAACCTACTGTATGAAGGCCTGTAGACACTAACATACTGTATGAAGGCCTGTAGACAGTAACATACTGTATGAAGACCTGTAGACAGTAACATACTGAATGAAGGCCTGTAGACAGAAACATACTGTATGAAAGCCTGTAGACTGTAGACAATAATATACTGTATGAAGCCTGTAGACAGTAGACAGTAACATACTGTATGAAGCCTGTAGACTGTAACATACTGTATGAAGGCCTGTAGACAGTAACATACTGTATGAAGGCCTGTAGACAGTAGACATAAACATACTGTATGAAGGCCTGTAGACAGTAATATACTGTATGAAGGCCTGTAGACAGTAACATACTGTATTAAGGCCTGTAGACAGTAACATACTGTATGAAGGCCTGTAGACAGTAACATACTGTATGAAGGCCTGTAGACAGTAGACTGTAGATATTATCAATCAATCAAATGTATTTATAAAGCCCTTCTTACATCAGCTGATGTCACAAAGTGCTGTACAGAACCCCAGTCTAAAACCCCAAACAACAAGCAATGCAGGTGTAGAACCACAGTGGCTAGGAAAAAACTCCCTTGATAGGCCAGAACCTAGGAAGAAACCTAGAGAGGAACCAGGGCTCTGGGCTGTGCCTGGAGCAGATTATAACAGAACATGGCCAAGATGTTCAAATGTTCATGGATGACCAGCACGGTCAAAGAATAATAATCACATTGGTAGTCCAGGGTGCAACAAGGTCAGCACCTCAGGAGTACATTTCAGTTGGCTTTTCACAGCCGATCATTCAGAGTATCTCTACCGCTCCTCCTGTTTCTAGCGAGTTGAAAACAGCAGGTCTGGGACATGTAGCACGTCCGGTGAAAAGGTCAGGGTTCCATAGCCGCAGGCAGAACAGTTGACACTGGAGCAGGAGCACGGCCAGGTGGACTGGGGACAGCAAGGAGTCATCAGGCCAGGTAGTCCTGAGGCATAGTCCTAGGGTTCAGGTCCTCTGAGAGAGAGAGATAAAGAAAGAAAGAAAGAAAGAAAGAAAGAAAGAAAGAAAGAAAGAAAGAAAGAAAGAAAGAAAGAAAGAAAGAAAGAAAGAAAGAAAACGAGAGAAAGAGAGAGAGAATTAGAGATCATACTTAAATTCACACAGGACACCGGATAAGACAGGAGAAATACTCCAGATATAACAGACAGACCCTAGCCCCCCCGACACATAAACTACTACAGCATAAATACTGGAGGCTGAGACAGGAGGGGTCGGAAGACACTGTGGCCCCATCTGACGATACCCCCAAACAGGCAGGATAAACCCCACCCACTTTGCCAAAGCACAGCCCCCACACCACTAAAGGGATACTTCAACCACCAACTTACCATCCTGAGACAAAGCCGAGTATAGCCCACAAAGATCTCCGCCATGGCACAACCCAAGGGGGGCGCCAACCCGGACAGGAAGATCACATCAGTGACTCAACCCACTCAAGTGATGCACACCCCCTAGGGACGGCATGGAAGAGCACCAGTAAACCAGCCCCTGTAATAGGGTTAGAGGCAGGTTAGCAGTAAAACCTTGAAATTAGCCCTTGCAAAAACAGGAAGCCAGTGTAGAGAGGCTAGCACTGGAGTAATATGATTTTAAAAATTAGCACCAACTGAAGTTTATTTAGTGCTTTATCTGGGTAGCCGGAAAGTAGAGCATTGCCGTAGTCTAACCTAGATGTAACAAAAGCATGGATTAATTTTTCAGCAGAATTTTTGGACAGAAAGTATCTGATTTTTTGCAATGTTACGTAGATGGAAAAAAGCTGTCCTTGAAACAGTCTTGATATGTTCGTCAAAAGAGAGATCAGGGTCAGAGTAACGCCGAGGTCATTCACAGTTTTATTTGAGATGACTGTACAACCATCAATATTAATTGTCAGATTCAACAGAAGATCTCTTTGTTTCTTGGGACCTAGAACTAGCATCTCTGTTTTGTTTAATAGTAGAACATTTGCAGCCATCCACTTCCTTATGTCTGAAATGTTTTACCATGTTTTATCGAAATGTACAGCTGTGTGTCATCCGCATAGCAGTGAAAGTTAACATTATAACATAATATAATATATAACATACTGTAGACAGTAACATACTGTATGAAGGCCTGTAGACAGTAACATACTGTATGAAGGCCTGTAGACACTAACATACTGTATGAAGACTGTAGACAGTAGACAGTAACATTCTGTATGAAGACTGTAGACAGTAGACAGTAACATTCTGTATGAAAACTGTTGACAGTAGACAGTAACATACTGTATGAAGCCTGTAGACAGTAGACAGTAACATTCTGTATGAAGGCCTGTAGACAGTAACATACTGTATGAAGACTGTAGACAGTAGACAGTAACACACTGTAGGAAGACTGTAGACAGTAGACAGTAACATACTGTATGAAGACTGTAGACAGTAGACAGTAACATACTGTATGAAGGCCTGTAGACAGTAACATACTGTGTGAAGACCATAGACAGTAGACAGTAACATACTGTATGAAGACTGTAGACAGTAGACAGTAACATACTGTGTGAAGACCATAGACAGTAGACAGTAACATACTGTATGAAGAACATAGACAGTAGACAGTAACATACTGTATGAAGACCATAGACAGTAGACAGTAACATACTGTATGAAGACCATAGACAGTAGACAGTAACATACTGTGTGAAGACCATAGACAGTAGACAGTAACATACTGTATGAAGACCATAGACAGTAGACAGTAACATACTGTATGAAGACCATAGACAGTAGACAGTAACATACTGTATGAAGACCATAGACAGTAGACAGTAACATACTGTGTGAAGACCATAGACAGTAGACAGTAACATACTGTATGAAGACTGTAGACAGTAAACAGTAACATACTGTGTGAAGACCATAGACAGTAGACAGTAACATACTGTATGAAGACCATAGACAGTAGACAGTAACATACTGTGTGAAGACCATAGACAGTAGACAGTAACATACTGTATGAAGACCATAGACAGTAGACAGTAACATACTGTGTGAAGACCATAGACAGTAGACAGTAACATACTGTATGAAGACCATAGACAGTAGACAGTAACATACTGTGTGAAGACCATAGACAGTAGACAGTAACATACTGTATGAAGACCTACAAAGAGCAGACAGAGTAACGATATTAATTCTCATCATACACTGTATGCAGTAGGTTACTTATACAGTATCTGAAAGTATATTTTGATCAATTTAAATGGGTTCTAAATTACTTTCAAACATACAAACACACATGTCGTAATAGCAGAGCTTTAATAATCATCTCCATTCATTTTGGGACAGGTCAAAAATAATTATATTTGTCATCCAGTTTTAACCAACATTTCAAATACAGTGCCTTTGCGAAAGTATTCGCCCCCCTTGAACTTTGCGACCTTTTGCCACATTTCAGGCTTCAAACATAAAGATATAAAACTGATTTTTTTTGTGAAGAATCAACAACAAGTGGGACACAATCATGATGTGGAACGACATTTATTGGATATTTCAAACTTTTTTAACAAATCAAAAACTGAAAAATTGGGCGTGCAAAATTATTCAGCCCCTTTACTTTCTGTGCAGCAAACTCTCTCCAGAAGTTCAGTGAGGATCTCTGAATGATCCAATGTTGACCTAAATGACTAATGATGATAAATACAATCCACCTGTGTGTAATCAAGTCTCCGTATATATATGCACGTATAAATGCACCTGCACTGTGATAGTCTCAGAGGTCCGTTAAAAGCGCAGAGAGCATCATGAAGAACAAGGAACACACCAGGCAGGTCCGAGATACTGTTGTGAAGAAGTTTAAAGCCGGATTTGGATACAAAAAGATTTCCCAAGCTTTAAACATCCCAAGGAGCACTGTGCAAGCGATAATATTGAAATGGAAGGAGTATCAGACCACTGCAAATCTACCAAGACCTGGCCGTCCCTCTAAGCTTTCAGCTCATACAAGGAGAAGACTGATCAGAGATGCAGCCAAGAGGCCCATGATCACTCTGGATGAACTGCAGAGATCTACAGCTGAGGTGGGAGACTCTGTTCATAGGACAACAATCAGTCGTATATTGCACAAATCTGGCCTTTAGGGAAGAGTGGCAAGAAGAAAGCCATTTTTTAAAGATATCCATAAAAAGTGTAGTTTAAAGTTTGCCACAAGCCACCTGGGAGACACACCAAACATGTGGAAGAAGGTGCTCTGTTCAGATGAAACCAAAATTGAACTTTTTGGCAACAATGCAAAACGTTATGTTTGGCGTAAAAGCAACACAGCTGAACACACCATCCCCACTGTCAAACATGGTGGTGGCAGCATCATGGTTTGGGCCTGCTTTTCTTCAGCAGGGACAGGGAAGATGGTTAAAATTGATAGGAAGATGGATGGAGCCAAATACAGGACCATTCTGGAAGAAAACCTGATGGAGTCTGCAAAAGACCTGAGACTGGGACGGAGATTTGTCTTCCAACAAGACAATGATCCAAAACATAAAGCAAAATCTACAATGGAATGGTTCAAAAATAAACATATCCAGGTGTTAGAATGGCCAAGTCAAAGTCCAGACCTGAATCCAATCGAGAATCTGTGGAAAGAACTGAAAACTGCTGTTCACAAATGCTCTCCATCCAACCTCACTGAGCTCGAGCTGTTTTGCAAGGAGGAATGGGAAAAAAATTCAGTTTCTCGATGTGCAAAACTGATAGAGACATACCCCAAGCGACTTACAGCTGTAATCACAGCAAAAGGTGGCGCTACAAAGTATTAACTTAAGGGGGCTGAATAATTTTGCACGCCCAATTTTTCCGTTTTTGATTTGTTAAAAAAGTTTGAAATATCCAATAAATGTCGTTCCACTTCATGATTGTGTCCCACTTGTTGTTGATTCTTCACAAAAAAATACAGTTTAATATCTTTATGTTTGAAGCCTGAAATGTGGCAAAAGGTCTCAAAGTTCAAGGGGGCCGAATACTTTCGCAAGGCACTGTATTAGTAATTGTTTGTAGTTCACGTTTTCAAAAAATGTATCTCACAAAAGTTGACAAATGAATACATAACATTATCCCTCAAATTATGAATGAATGCATCATTAGAAGAAGATATGGATAGTTGAAATGTATTAATGTGATTGAAAATAACCAAAGAAATGTACATAACATTAGTGCTGGATCACATTTCTGTTCAAATAAGTCTAATGAAGGACAATTACGCTAAATAGATATTATTGATAAATGATAGACATTATAGATTTTGTTTTGATGTATATTCATATATATTCACTTTCATATACAGTGCCTTGCGAAAGTATTCGGCCTCCTTGAACTTTGCGACCTTTTGCCACATTTCAGGCTTCAAACATAAAGATATTAAACTGTATTTTTTTGTGAAGAATCAACAACAAGTGGGACACAATCATGAAGTGGAACGACATTTATTGGATATTTCAAACTTTTTTAACAAATCAAAAACTGAAAAATTGGGCGTGCAAAATTATTCAGCCCCCTTAAGTTAATACTTTGTAGCGCCACCTTTTGCTGCGATTACAGCTGTAAGTCGCTTGGGGTATGTCTCTATCAGTTTTGCACATCGAGAGACTGACATTTTTTCCCATTCCTCCTTGCAAAACAGCTCGAGCTCAGTGAGGTTGGATGGATGGAGAGCATTTGTGAACAGCAGTTTTCAGTTCTTTCCACAGATTCTCGATTGGATTCAGGTCTGGACTTTGACTTGGCCATTCTAACACCTGGATATGTTTATTTTTGAACCATTCCATTGTAGATTTTGCTTTATGTTTTGGATCATTGTCTTGTTGGAAGACAAATCTCCGTCCCAGTCTCAGGTCTTTTGCAGACTCCATCAGGTTTTCTTCCAGAATGGTCCTGTATTTGGCTCCATCCATCTTCCCATCAATTTTAACCATCTTCCCTGTCCCTGCTGAAGAAAAGCAGGCCCAAACCATGATGCTGCCACCACCATGTTTGACAGTGGAGATGGTGTGTTCAGGGTGATGAGCTGTGTTACTTTTACGCCAAACATAACGTTTTGCATTGTTGCCAAAAAGTTCAATTTTGGTTTCATCTGAACAGAGCACCTTCTTCCACATGTTTGGTGTGTCTCCCAGGTGGCTTGTGGCAAACTTTAAACGACACTTTTTATGGATATCTTTAAGAAATGGCTTTCTTCTTGCCACTCTTCCATAAAGGCCAGATTTGTGCAATATACGACTGGTTGTCCTATGGACAGAGTCTCCCACCTCAGCTGTAGATCTCTGCAGTTCATCCAGAGTGATCATGGGCCTCTTGGCTGCATCTCTGACCAGTCTTCTCCTTGTATGAGCTGAAAGTTTAGAGGGACGGCCAGGTCTTGGTAGATTTGCAGTGGTCTGATACTCCTTCCATTTCAATATTATCGCTTGCACAGTGCTCCTTGGGATGTTTAAAGCTTGGGAAATCTTTTTGTAACCAAATCCGGCTTTAAACTTCTTCACAACAGTATCTCGGACCTGCCTGGTGTGTTCCTTGTTCTTCATGATGCTCTCTGCGCTTTTAACGGACCTCTGAGACTATCACAGTGCAGGTGCATTTATACGGAGACTTGATTACACACAGGTGGATTGTATTTATCATCATTAGTCATTTAGGTCAACATTGGATCATTCAGAGATCCTCACTGAACTTCTGGAGAGAGTTTGCTGCACTGAAAGTAAAGGGGCTGAATAATTTTGCACGCCCAATTTTCAGTTTTTGATTTGTTAAAAAAGTTTGAAATATCCAATAAATGTCGTTCCACTTCATGATTGTGTCCCACTTGTAGTTGATTCTTCACAGAAAAATACTGTTTTATATCTTTATGTTTGAAGCCTGAAATGTGGCAAAAGGTCGCAAAGTTCAAGGGGGGCGAATACTTTCGCAAGGCACTGTATATATATGAAAGTGATGAAAACAAGCAATAGACAATATATAATATTTGTATGTTCTTGAAATATATCAAAGTTTAACAACTTAGTTAATTACATTTTAATCTTTATTCATTTTACACACAAAAGTAACAACAAATTGATCATTTTATGAACAGAGTATTTTTGTGTTTGTAAATCTAACAGTTTATTTTATTTTTTATTTTACCTTTATTTAACCAGGCAAGTCAGTTAAGAACAAATTCTTATTTTCAATGACGGCCTGGGAACAGTGGGTTAACTGCCTGTTCAGGGGCAGAACGACAGATTTGTACCTTGTCAGCTCGGGGGTTTGAACTCACAACCTTCCGGTTACTAGTCCAACGCTCTAACGCTCCAACGCTCTAACCACTAGGCTACCCTGCCGCCCCAGTTGAGCCGAGGGAACTCTTTCATTAAAAACAGGACATGTAATCTGGATCCTTTGTTTTTTTTCTGGGTGCAAATGTTCCTCGCTGCCACGACAACAGGCTAATGGATGCAAATGGAGGAAGTGTTTGACATCACGAACTCAACAGTCCTGCTTGTGTTAGAGTTAGGAGCCATGCAGTCATGTGGTCTGCCTCTGCCTGCCTGACCAGGGTTGCATCCCAAATGGCATCCTACTCCCTATATAGTACACTACTTTTGACAAGGGCCCATAGGACTCAGGTCAGAGGTAGTGCACTATGAAGGAAATAGGGTAACATTTGGGGTGCAACCAAGGCCACGTAGTCCCCAACCAAGGCCACGTAGTCCCCCCATTATCTGGACCAGACCCCCAGACCCCGGCCAACTAGAGAGGTTTCTATAACTGTCCGGTCAGGGGTGAGAGAGTGTCAGTTTAGCCCCCAAGTGAACACAAGGCAACATGCCATAATCCTCCCATCACCTAATGCTACACTGCACTGGGTCTGCAATTAGCCAGTTGGCCTAAGACACCCACACCCCACTGAGATATAGGGCTAAGGCTGGGACTGGAGCTCTGTGGTGGGGTCCCTGGCACTGGGCTAGGTATGGAGCTCTGGGCCCATATACACTAAATGTTTCAGAGTAGGAGTGCTTAGCTAGGATCAGTTTGACTTTTTAAATCATAATGAATAAGATAGGCCCTGAGCTTGGGCCCAGCCCTGGGCTGCTAGTGGTGGTGCAGGCAGGCAGGTTTCCATGGCTGTGTGCCGACCGGCCTTGGCCTGGCCACATGGTCCCTCATCTCTCACTGTCACCACGCTGGCGAGAAAGAGATCAAAACAACATGTGGTGGTGGGGATGGCCTGAAATGATGAATCACTGTAATCAGTATCAGGCGGCCCACGCTGCTTTCCCATTGGTTGAGCCCAACGAGCTGAGGTTTCAATGGATTCCCTGAGCCGCAAAGTGACAGGCTGCACACAGTAGGATCTGTGACCTGGATCACCATCCGAGACTGGGTCTAAGGCAGCAACAGATCTGAGCAGGCTACATAACATCAAACATCCCCTCTTCTTTACCATGGAGCTGAGTCCATAGCACAGGTACAGTATACTGTGCTGTGGAGACTCTCTCAATGCAGGCAGTGGTGAAGGGGAAGAGGCCGGGGAGAAATTGCAGGATGGCAGGTAGCCTAGTGGTTAGCGTGTTGGACCAGTAACCAAAAGGTCGCTAATTTGAATCCCGGAGCCAACAAGGTGAAGAATCTGTTGTTGTTCCCTTGAGCAAAGCATTTAACCCTAATTGCTCCAGGGTCACTGTTAATAATGGCAGATCCTGGCTGTGACCCCACTCTCCAAGGGTGTTTCGGGTTGGGATATGCAAAAAACACATTTTCAATAATACACGCTTGTATGAAATAGGACAAATATAAGCACACACCAAATTATTATTAAAACATGTCCGTTATCAGGTGACCCTGGGCAGAGTTATGGAAGGGAATTCCTGGGGCTTTGGAATTGGATTGGCCCCCATTCTCCACATTGTGTGTAGGGCCCATGTGACTTCCTGCTCTTCATCTGGGGAAGGCAGCGGTGTGGTGGAAGAGGAGCACAGGAAGTAGCAATAATATTTCCCCTCTCTCTCGCCTCCCAGACGGCTATGCCTAAACAAAAAGCCATATTGTAGCTAATTTTCCTGTCTCCTCCACTATGCGTTTCCAGTACAGGCGATGGCCTGTGTGTTATAGGGGGGTTAGCATTCCAGAGACTGAATCTCTACCCTTCTGATCCCCAGTTTCACTGTCTGGGCTCTGTGTGGGGTGCGCGGGGATCTCATCCCACCGTCACAGAACAAAACGGCACTTTAAAATCAGTAGTCATCGTGTTACCCTCCCCAAGGTAGGCCTTTTCCTCTGGACAACCTATGGGACCGGGTAGTGGGGCAGTGGGGCGGTGGGGCGGTGGGGCAGTGGGGTGGTGGAGAGGAGGGAAAGAAAAAGGAGCTGATGGTTGGGTTCCAGCTCCTGAAAGGTGCATTTAGAGACTGGACCGAATGAAAAGGAAGTCGTCACTCAGCTGCATTCAGGAACTTAACAGTACAGGATTTAACAACCGCACTGAGTTGGACATGACACCAGGGGTGGTCGGTAGCCTAGTGGTTAGAGAGTTGGGCCAGTAACTGAAAGGTTGCTAGATCGAATCCCCGAGCTGACAAGGTAAAAATATGTTGTTCTGCTCCTGAACAAGGCAGTTAACCCGCTGTTCCTAGGCTGTCATTGTAAATAATAATTTGTTCTTAACTGACTTGCCTACTTAAAATAATAATAAAACAGTATTCTTAATCTCTGTTGCAGGGGCTCCTAAGGAGGAATTCAGGAGGGGAAAACACACAGTGCTGATAGCTGGTACGTCACGGGCCTGTCTGTAATGGCATTTGACTGGGCTCTGGTTCAAGTTGATGAAAGTAAAGGCCGTGAGGAGTGAACATGCAGCCTGCTGTGGTAGAGGGGGGCAGCGAGGTGTGGATGAGCTCCTATAGTGTCTAAGACCCCTTCCACCAGAAACAGGCCTTCTCAAATTCAAATAAATACTGAGTCAGGGAGGGATGGAGGGGGAGCCTTTTAAGCTCATGGGCCTAACTGAGAAGAAGAAAACAGAGAGCATAATCTAGCATGCTAGCAGATACCTGAAGTATCCCGTTAAGACATATTAGAGATACAAAGAACCCAGATCCTGCTCAGGTCAGCAGGAAGAAAGGCCTTCATTAATTTGGGAGATCACTGAGGCCTCATATCATCGGTTCTTTATGCCAGGAATGCAAGCTATTTACGGGCAGGCCAATCGGAGGCAGGGAGAGGTGAGGTGATGACGTCACAGATAGGAAAAGGATACTTTTCAAAAGCTAAAAGAGGGAAAGAGAAGAAGTGATTTTGAAAAGGGATCTGATCTGCTCTCTGCTCCTTCAGACATTCCAGACTGTTTTGCTCTCTCTCTCACTCTCTTTCTTTCTCTATCTGCGAAATCTGCTTAATGAACCCCATGATAACATTCATAAAGATTGAACTCAGTATTACCTTTTCTATGAAAACTACAAGACAATCTACAAACATACATCGACATGATAAACATGATAGGCGTATCTTCATTCAAACAAGACTATTCATTGCAATAACCACTTAATAACACTTAATAACACACCATTCCAGTGGGACACAGTAGAAAGCACTGCCACGTCTCCACATTAGTGCTCAGACACGCTCTGAACGACTGTAGTGGTTTTAGGGGAGACTGTGATTTGGGGATTACATTTGTTAAAATCTTCAATGTGGGCTAATGGCTGCCACTCAGTCGGTCTCTGCCCCAATCTAGTCTCTGTGTCTCAGTGTTGGCAGGTAGGGCTGCAGGGCTGAATCAGGGCTAAGGTGAGGTGCATAGGGACTGATGAGAACACTGGCTGGCCAGGCTGCTCAGACGTGTTGAAGGGTACAGTTGGCAGCTGTCAGGCCTATATTTGTTAACTCTGTAAAGACATGTGGAGAAGACCTTCCCTCCCAATAAACAAACACAGTGGTGGCACAAATCTTCACAGAGAGAAAACGAGAGAGAGAGAAAACGAGAGAGAGAGAGAGAGAGAGAGAGGGAGGGGGAGAGAGAGAGGGGGGAGAGAGAGAGAGAGGGGGGGGGGGGGGGGGAGAGGGAGAGGGAATAAATATGGCTTTCCCACTGACTGTTTTTACATAGGCAGGTAGAGGAAGTAATTTGGTCTAACTTGGTGTACTTTAAATTATACTGTGGTGCTTATACCCGGGGTCTTGATAGCTTAATATCTTCAGGTTGGTTTAACACACTAAGACAGGATACCAGGATACATCATTAGCTTTCAGTCCTCATACCAGACAGTTCATCTTGTAGTACTATTTTCAAATGTTTATTGTGAATGCATGTTATTATATTATTACTTTATGAAGATTTCACATTACCCTCTAAAAACAAACAAAATATCATGGGATTGAAAAAGAGGAGAAATGCTGTGATTGAAATTCTCAGTTTCTACACAAGCACATCATCCTGCACAATAACCCAGACTTTAGTCCAGACAGAGAGAGAGTACGGACAGGGATTCAGCTGTTCAGTTGCTCTGTCAATGTATTTTTAGCTCTTAATATGACAATGTGTGTGTATTTTATACATATCCTGTATGAACTGCACAAATTATGCACAACATTCAAGAACATAGGCCTTACTTTTGGTCAATTCCCAGGTAAAGGTGTATATATTTTTTAGTTCAATTTCCTCTCAGGTGCACCATATGATGTTTTTAGCAATATGTGCTGGCATCCTTTGGTTCTTTCATCAAGGCCTCTGGGCAATTCTCAGTTCTAAACGTGCAAAGCACCTCGTTCTCTTTCCAACCTACTGGTCAAACCTATTAAGTGATTTGACCAAACCTATAAGTGATTAAAATAAATATGAACAGTCAAACTCAATTTGCAAAAGTTAGAATGAATATTAGCTTACCACGTAAATAGCAATATAGGCTACTAAATAATAAATCACATCGCTCTCCACAAATTAACAATCACTGGTTCCAAATCCTGCTGTGATTTGTTTGCGTGAGAAAATCGAGGTTTTTGCAGTGTTGGAATTTTCCCTGGTATGGACACTGGGGGATGATGGTCAGAGATCTGTCCATTGTGTTCGTGTCCATTGTGTTTTTATGCCCATATCCGTGTTCAAAGATGACCAAAAATAAAAAGGGTTGAACAGGAAAGGTAGATTTTCAAGCCAAAAAGGAAACGTGTTTTGCTGTAAATTTTCCAAAAGCTATTAATTTTATGTCTTCAACTTTGGTCACAAATTCGGTCACATGCAATTGTCATCTAAATCCCACAAAAAGTCCAACAACTTACCAATCACAAATAGCCTATGCGATATTGTCTTCACCCAATGGAAAAGTTATGATCATAAGTAGGCTATAAATTGCATCTTGCAAGGAATTGAAAATACTGCAAGTTAAAGTGCACTGCAGTCAAAGTGCCTTTCAACCCGATTATCCCTAACGAGTCTACACTGAAGCAAACACCTGTGTGGCTGGTCATCGGGTGGTCTCAGGCTGGAAAGTTCATCGCCATATGTAGGCCTAGATTTAAAAACACCTGATGGCCGGGCCGGCATTCTGATACAAGACTTGAAACCAATTTGCTCTAGTTTTTTATGCCTCGTTGTTTCTGCACGTTAACCTAGGTATTCAGGGGTTAGCCTATCTATCTACATTTAGTTAATTATGTTGCCTTATCGAATTCGTGATCATTTGTAAAATGAATATTTTTCTGATAAGAGGGTGCATGGGGCTTACTATAATTTGGTATCCAATGTGTATCCAACATTAATTTGTTGCATTAATATAATTATCGTGATAGAAAATGATTCATAGCTCCCCACATTGCACAAAAGAAACGGCACATTACAAACTATATTATTAATTATGCATGTAATTTTAATTATTCGATATAATCTCAGTTTAGACCGCTAGTTATTTATTAATGTGATGTATCTGAATCAAAATCTGAATAAATAGTTATGAACAAACGTAAATGAAAATCAAATAACTGTAATAATACAGGCTATTAGCCTATATTCATCACTGAAAAAACTTAAACATTATCCAATTAAATGTTTTGATGGCTGGTTAATAAAACTCTAAATTAAATACTCTCATGCGGATATAATCGAATGCAGACAGTCAGCCACTTAGGAAGCTAATCAATGAGGCGGCCAATAATTTATTTAAATGAATAGGTCTAAATGGCATTTTATAAGACTTGTTATATGTGCACTATTGGCTGTTTATTACTTCCAAATGTCCGTGGAGAGACTGGACAGCAGCTATTCAGCAAGTCAACTGTCAGCGGTCAACTAGCTGACTTCCTCCCTGTCTTATTCAAGGATTTAGACCAATATTTACATAGGATAGAATTTTATATATGAAGCGTGCTGGTCTGTCCCAACACTTTCAGTCACGCTATATGAATGTTAAAATTGTTGTTTTATGATCCTTGGACACCACTAAAATGTATCGTTTGTTAATTTATTTGAGGTTCTAATTAACATCGAACCTTTGGGGGTTTTCTAGAAATTGAAAATATCTGTTAGAAAGTCGTTGAAGCTGTATTACGGTCAGAAATGATGAAATTATTAATTTATTTCTATAGAACACGATCCTAAAAAGCAACCACTAAAAGGCTTACGCGTGGGTGTGTTAGAGATTTTGTAAATTATTTTTTTACAGACACGGACCAGTTAGGCCAAAAATGCAATAGAGTATTATTGTACTGAGGCAAGCATGCCGAAGTGTCTAAGCCAAATCCACTTCGCACCAAGACGTTTGATAACACACAAAGATAACAGAGAGCATGCCTAAACAGATACTGTGTCCCAAGTTATTTAATGAGGCATGGGCTGGAGCTCTTGTTTTTGCGATTTATCATGTTACCACAACAGAAGAATATTTAGCACAGAGTAGCGGACCACACAAGACTTACCAAATATATCAACAGGCAACTTCAAACTTTTGACAGCGAGAAAAACAAAATACACAACGAAGTCAACAAACAGCAATAAGAATGAATAGACAGGCTATAATAATCACTTCTAAACAACAACAAAAATATACTTGTAGTGTATATTATAATGTTGTAGGCTATAGGCCTACTCGTATATTGTTTAACATCTAATGCAAATAACGTAAAACCCAACGGCAGGCTACAGATGTTGTTTTTTGCAGAGACTTATACGTCCCTCCTAGGGGTAAAAGGAAATGGTAAACTAAATATTGCTTGCTATACACATTTCATTGCGCAAGCCACGCATAACGCGCAGTGGTAGACACATATTACTGGAGACAACATAAGTTATAGCCTATCCTATAAAGATACACAAAAGGACACTAGACCATGTTACATAAGGTACATGGGAGAAGTATAGTAGCAAGTGATGAGGTAGGAAGACTAGAGATAAATAAATGTTGAAAGGATTTTTCGTCCATGGTGTGACACTGGTTTATTCACTTCATGAACAACAAATAGGCTATCTGTTCGGAGAACTGGATCAAATAAATACATGTAACCCAGTGAATATAAATCTTTCAAGTGTCTAAAAAAAGTGTACGCTATATTCCAAATCGAACTGCTCAAAAGAAATATAGCCCTATATGCAAAACACAAATCATTCAAAAGCCTATATAGTACACAATATCACTTGCCCAAAAAAGTGCATAGGTGCATATTATTCCTAATAAAACATGATTGAGCACGATAAAAAATAAAATAATAAAAGGTTAAACAAACCACCGGTGTCCACTGGTGCCACAGGTAGGTAGCCTAGTGGTTAGAGCGTTGGGACAGTAACCGAAAGTTTGCTGGATCGAAACCCCGACATAACAAAGTAAAAATCTGTCGTTCTGCCCCTGAACAAGGCAGTTAACCCACTGATCCCCCTAGGCCATCACTGTACATAAGAATTTGTTCTTAACTGACTTGCCTAGTTAAATAAAGGTTACATTTAAAAAAGAATAATTACAAATATTGCGCCTGTAAACTTGATGCCTTCTTTACCTCCTAAAACATTGAATTATGCACGACGTTGTCGGGCCATTTAACCTAGGCTACTTATTGAATGTGTGTTCCGCTTTATGGAAGTATAAAAATAACGCGAAAACGTTTCTTTAAAAATAAGAAAATGACATCACTACCTATATCGCTAGCTTGATGGGTTAGGTTTAAAACATGCCATTGGTCGGGCAGAAAGTAGAAGATGAAGGAATGAAAACGTGTAATCTATGGATTAAGGTACTGTATATTCAAAAGCACAGGTCTAAAGGGGCAATCGCAAACGGAGGACAATGAAAGCTGTTGAATATCAAACATTGATCACAAAATTGCATTTCAAATGTTAATAGTTACACTCCTGACTACATATGAAACGTGTGAACAATAATAGGCCTATGTCATTCCTTCTTGAAACAACATAAAAAACAAGAGAACTACAAACAGTGAGATTAGTAAAATACGTTGGCTCAACATCACTTCCTTTGTCCCCGGTTTCCTGCATTTGGAGGTCAATGGCACTGCTGTCCCCGCTCGCTGCTCCTTATCTAGACGGAATATCTGCGTCACTGATGGAGATGATGTCCCGGATTTGGACAAGATCCACGGAGGCCTCTTCGGATGCGTCAACATCCAAATAAGGGAATAACCTGTCGAGTATTTATCGACGAGTCGGCTAACTAAGATACAGCAGGACGAAATAAATTACATTAAGCTACTGCGTAAAATAAACACAATTTACCTTAAATCAGGCAATAACTCTAAATTAGGCCTCCACATCATTATTGCTGGGCTAATGTTTGAGTGGGCCTCATTAACGCTTATAGACTACATCGGAATAACAACAGATAAATATTGTCTGCTATGGTCCATTTAAATAGGCCTAAAAGAAATATAAAATATACAAATAAATATAAAAACAGTCATTGTGTTTTCCATCATTTGCAGGCTAACTGATCTATCCCGCCCCTGTAGCCTAAGACATACAATTGTTGATGTATATCTGTTGCTTTTGACGATGAATGCTGAGAACACGATTTTAACAGTCTAAATCATGCAAACTAACTAACCAGGGCCATCTATTAAGATGACCACTTTTGAATACATTCACAAATAAACAAACAAAGGCTTAATACATGTTTAGACACATTAACCGAGACAAAGCATAAACTAGGTTAAAGGCACCATTAAAACTAGTAACTATGATCGGATGATTCTCAGTGCGCGCAAAAGAACCTTAAAAACTTCAGAGGTAGACCTACCACGGTAAACTATGCAAAGTTGCAACAGACACACCTCGGGCGCGTTCAGTAGGACGCAACGTTTTGGAACGTTCAGTTTGGAATATGCTTTGTATAACAAATATGCCTCTGTTGTAGAATAAGGAATCACGTCGGCTCTATTCATGGAATTTATATCTGAAACGTCCAAGAACGTTTGGCAACTGAACATGGTGAGGAGCCAGAGAGAGTCATAACAGGTAACTTTACCAGCGCTGCGGAGTGTCCCACCAAACTAACCACGCTTTAAATAAATGTAAGATATGGGCTTCAAATGGTCAGGAAATATTGCCGTTAAAATTACTACGAATATAGCCAATATGGCAATAGCCTATGTCCACAAATTCTTTGAGCTACTGCTATTTTATCTTATTTGCAACGTGAACGTATACCTAGCTATAGGCTAGTCTAAAATGTATAATTGTATTTATAGGTGAAGATAAAACACTCATGTCAGGAAACGCAATAGGAAACATAGTATGTTTAGGCTGTCCATTCATTAAGTAATGAACATACTGTATATATATATTTTAAAAAAAAACATTACTTCATGAGAGTATAAACCATTACTCTCATTATTTAGGAAATGTTATGTGTCTGCTAATTCATAGCTCATTCGTGCAAAGCTTGTTGAATACGTGTTTTCTGTCGCCTCCCGCATGTGCGCCAAGGCCTTCAAGCGAATTCCTAAAGAGTCTTCCTATTTGATCAGGTTCTGTATTTTGTCTGTTATCACCTGAGTATTTACAAAGAAATGACGCTTCCGACATGGCAATGATGAAGTGAGCTGGTATCAATGGCATCATCTGATAAAAAATAACGAAATACATGGCCATTTTCTTTAGGTGGATTACTTCATCTTCAAGATAATAAAACAATGTTAGTCTTGCATTTTCATGAAATATCAAAACAGCACAGTGAACACTGAGGCCGATAGACGACATGGCAATAAAGTGATAATACATGTCCTTGATTTATATCCTATCAAGAAATGATGTGGACCTATTTGTCTATCTCACTTGGTTTAGCATTTTAAGATGCTACTGTATAACAACATACGACTTACGTGTATTTGGCCTTTGCTTAGATGCTGTAGTAATTAAAGAAAGATAAATAATCAGGGATTGCTGGCTAAGGTCAAATAAATGTGTTCCTTTTCAAGGTTATTGCATGAGTTAATTCTGTTGGCTAAAGATAAAGGCTAAATTATATTAATGATTCAAATAATTATGTACAATTCTACACTTAAAAACAACAGATTACCACAGTAGTTATTTATGTTTGATTGCATTAAGAAAACATCCAAAACAAATAGGTCTAATCTGCAAAAACAACAGCTGTGCAGCTCACTAAATTATCCCATTAGCCCGCTGCAGCAGAGCATTATTCAATAGCCCAAGTGTAAATTAGACTCAATCCCGGTTGCTATCCAGTAACTCAACCAAACAAAACTTTTGTTACTATTAATTAATTATGAAGCTTGGTAAGCTGATAAGAGATACTGTAAACGCAAGATAAAGGTAAAGTGTCTAGCAAAGCGCACGAGGCAGCTCTCCTTGCCTCCTTATTCTGCAACACTTGCGCTGAACTTTGTTTACTGACTACAAGACCCAATATGTCCAGCCAACCACAAACTAACTATCATACGATGGAATATAGCTGTACGCGTTGAGATTACAATTGGCAGGCAAAAAATAGGCTAGACAAAAATTTAGTTTACGAAAAATAAAACGCTATAATCCATATGAGTTAAACAAATGTCTAACTAATGTCTGATCGTGAGATCAATAGTATTCAGGTATTAAGTGAGGTCATGTTGCATTGGGTGGTGCAGCCATTGCACCAATTAGGCAATACATACAATTGGGAAATTATGGAAACAAAATAACCATAAATTAATACATTAATCCAAACTCCATAAGAATAGACGCAACAACAATGCCTAGTTCATTTGACCAAGAAGCTCAGGACAACAACGGCCCCATGCCCAAGGTATTTGGAAATTACGCGCGCTATCATTGCACAACCAAAAGACCCAGTAATATAATTTGCTGTATAATTGCAGCACTTTCAAACCGGACATCCGCAATGACGTTATACTTTTTTCCCAAAGTGTATTCAAATTTGGCACATGATTGACCAGATCTTATTCAAATAAAACATCCAGTCAAAGCGTGCACACTTTTTTTTCGAGCCCTGCAAGGGAGGCGTGGAGCTCTCACTTTTGACATTCTCTCTGCGGTAGCTTCTCCTCAAGGCAGACGAGCGAACTCTTATGACATCACCCAGCCGCCGAATGGGGGAGAAGGGAAGAGCTCTCTGCGGATGAACGAGGTTTTGAATCAAGTGGACGTGTTTGGGCATATCAATTGAATTCGTGCAATGGAAAAGTTATAAATGTTGTTGTTCAAAAAGATTCAGTGGAGATACTTTGCCTTAAAAACAGCGGAGTTACCTAAACTACTTTGCCAAAAGGTCACTGAATATCAACGAATGTTAGAGGAGAAATGTAAAACTATTGCAGCGTATGTTCCTGCGCATTGTGTCTAGCCTTCTGTTTTCTGGAATAGGGCGTAAAGGAAGCAGAGGAGAGACGGATTTCTCGACCTGATTTCTCGCCTATGGACGACAGCGGTCCCCTCTCTCCAAAAGCAAATGCTTTCAGTATAGCCTCTCTGATTTCAGCTGCGGAGCAAGCAGGAAACGCAAGATTTGACAAACACCGCACTGGCCTGGACAAGCAAAACCAGCACAACTGTTACACTTCGTTTAAAATGCACTACAGCACTGTCACCAGAGAAATGGAAGGTAGGAGCGCGGTCTTGACAATAACCTTGTAAATATTAGCTTGCTTCAAGTTTGTTTGTTGCTCATCTCATGTTGTTGTTGTTGTTGTTGTTTATGTTGTTGTTGCATACAGATGTGATCTTGTTCCGGAAATATACTAAAATTGAGCATCCAGATGTTTGAGTTAGTGTAACTCTATCAATAAAACAATGTTGATGCTAGACTAGGCTACAATGTAAAGGTAAGTTCATATACAAATATTCCCGAAAAGTCACATCCAGTATATACTATAGGAATATTCCGCGAAAAAATATGATGCATATGACAATAGGAAGTTATTCATAACTTAAACTAATCATAACTTCGGGAAAAAAAACTGTGTTCATAGGCGAATGATATCTTTACAGAACTGCAGAAGCTTGTCAAAATAGTGATTTCAGTTCTTCCACAAGCTACTACCATCAGAGAAGAGAACGAGAACACATTTTGAAAATAAGGAATGAGAATTTAGGGGCGGGGGTTCATGGGTCACCAGCGCGTATTAATGGTAAAAACAGTTGACAATAGGCCTATGTCCAACACAGTGGAATTGGGTCCCTTATCCCAGTTCCATTTGGCATATAATAATAATTCAAGATACATTAACCCCAAAATAATGTTGCGTTTGTTTGTTCATGCATATACGTGTTTGTTTACCTCGTAAAAAAGTTGTCCCTTCACTGTGCCAGCTAGCCCGTCTATTGTTACAGGAGGACGATGTGGGCGATACCCTTATCCAAAAGTAAATGGGTGCCGGAAAGCCCATTAAAAGGGGCGCACTTCACTGTCAATCAGTCTCGTCCCAAGGCGAGGAAAGGCACATTACCTGCAGTTCCTTATCTAAATAGAAATAAGAACCGGTTTTATCGTGAAGGGGAGGCCCTGTAGAGAGATAAGAGAGAAGTCTGGATTGCAGTCTAGCATACCGCAGTAGCGCAGCAGAGCGGAGGCCGCCTGGAATATTTTTGAACACAATCCCTCGAAAAAACTATTTACGTGTATGCACAGGGTTATAGTTCTACAAAAACATTTTTGGTCAGTATTGGGAATTATAATTAGGGACGCAGCAAAATAAAAGTTCTAAATGTTTTTTTTCCCTCGCTATTTAACTTTTTGAGAGAAACGTTCGCGAGCGAATTCACTAAAGGCAACTGGCATTTTAGGATTTAGGCTGTAGTTTATTACAGCATTTGGATGCAACAGCGAGGATTAATGGGCGCAGAAAATACTAATAGACGCACGAAACGGAAACTATTTTAAAACTATTCGAAAATCTATAAAGGCTGTTTGACTTTGAAAAAAATAACTCAAGACTACAACTGCTTTCAGTGTGCAAAGCATATAGTAAAATCCAGCTTTTGGAATGATTTCAGCAATATCCAGTCCGTGGCTGACGCAGCTGTCCCATTTTTGCGATGTTGCAGCCTTCACGACCAGCAGCCTAAGCAGCCTCAACGCACCGGGGAGTTACCATCTCTCTCCGTCCCCCGGGGACCCCTACAGCCAACATGACACCCACTTTGAGCCATGCCCGGCCGCTCAACACAGCTACAACTACTCGGGGTCGAACCCCGCACAGGCCCAGCAGAGCGACACCGGGTCTTCCAACTGTTCCTCGTCGTCCCCCAGTTCCACACCAAACAGCAAGTCTCTGGTGAAAAAGAACCCTAAGGTGGCCAACATTAACGTTCAGTTGGAGATGAAAGCTTTATGGGATGAATTTAATCATCTGGGAACGGAGATGATCGTTACTAAGGCTGGAAGGTGAGTGGAAGTTACACCATGAGACATGCAGGCTTCACTGGGTTAGGCTGTATTGGGCTTCCAGATATAAGCTCATGTTATGAACAAATATTTAGTTTCCTATTTCAAATGTATGCCATGAGAGCTTACACACACAAAGTAGGCCTAAATCACGAGATACGTTGGGAGAAGATATTTAAAGTTGGTGTGTATTTACTCAATTACAAATTGATGTTGGTGTGATGTTGCAATAGAAATTACGCAGCAATATACAAGCTTATCGACCTATTGAAAACATATCTTAGCTCATTTTACTGTGATATTTAGATAAAATATTCACTCAAAAACTAGGCATATTAAAGGAATATCCTGTTGTGTTAAATATCATTTATAGTCAGACTGTAACCGAATCAAATATTGTGCCTGCAGTTTTTATGTTAAACATTCTCTGAAATTAAGCATTTTTATTTAATTTGGAGTAGTGGATACAATGAAGGGTAGGCTATTTCACCGCAAACATTTAAAACGGCCTACACGTGTGGGCAGAGAAAGCTTATTATTTCTGACTGAATAAAATTACGATATTCGAAAGGGCGTTGATACAAGTTACG
Source organism: Oncorhynchus mykiss (assembly GCF_057628025.1). Taxonomy (NCBI): domain Eukaryota; kingdom Metazoa; phylum Chordata; class Actinopteri; order Salmoniformes; family Salmonidae; genus Oncorhynchus; species Oncorhynchus mykiss. Next base: position 66,996,094 of record NC_143032.1, on the reverse strand, counting down.
CATGCGTTTTTAGGGGATAATTGTATGCGTAAAGGCCCTTCTGTTTCCCCTGTGTGAGTCATGCTTTCCTTGACATAAAGGCCCACCTCACAAAGGTTAAACTTGTGCTTTCCTATCTTATACAGAGTAATAACACCATAACTAAGGCATGTAGGGGACAATACATGAGATTGTTAAAACAGATAGAGAGCTATAAAGAACGTTCCAGAATTCGCATTTTTCGGGCAATGGCATAGATGCGGTAAAGATGTCAATGGAACTCGAGGTAGTAATGCTTGTATGGATGCCAACCCCATCATCACCAATCAACTGTATTACAGTTAAAACGACTGACTACCACCACCGATTTCTGTATGCTAGCTATGCTACCAGTTTAATGAACAAAAGTGAGCATTTAGCAGTTACTTCTTCTAAACCTGCAAATGAACAACTTCTAAATGTTATGCAGCGAAAACAGACAAATATTTCCAAATCGACAGGAATGAGTAACCTGGCCTGTTACAATAAATCAATCATGAAGATTTTGACGAATATCCAACTTTTGAGTTATAGCTAACCGCTATATGTTACGGTTATGCACCCCTTTCCTTTTAATACCCTATCAAAATGCAACATTTTGCGCTTTTCAAAAGCTATAAAGTTTGGCATTAAAATAACTTGCTACTGTAAACAATCCAGGTATTAGTAAAATTACAGGCCTATGCCTATTTCTTTCTCTCATAATATAACCTTGATATTTACATGCTGTCTCGTAGGCAACAGAGCAATAAAACAATATTTGATAGCATTTGATAGCATAAATATGAATAGCAGTCAAAAAACATATTGGTGAATTTCGCTATATGACCATAGACATTATTTATGCAATGTCGTAGGCAATTGCTACTGGACAATTTAGGCCCACTTGCCATACTATGAATTACTGCGTTTATTGTTCAATATTTATTTTAGGATTTGAGGTCCATAAGAGATGGCATTTACGAATGCTCAGTTGACCTGCTCTGTGTTATAGGGTGACAGCAGAACAACATCTGTCATTCCAGAGACACTGAGCAACACAGGATCTGAGGGAGAGCACTTTAAAAGCTACTTTAGCCTCACCTATCCACAACTGCAGCATTGAATAGACACTGACGTTAATTGAGCAAGGATTTTAGGATCACTTTCACTGGTTTGGCGGATTACTTCACATACAATAAAAACGTTTTAAGGTATATGAGACACCCCACCCCGTCTGCAAGTGTGTGCAATGAGGGGAGAGAGAAAGAGAGAGTAGGCCAATTTATGAAAGATAGGGTGAAGGAAAATAATTGTCCCTTGATGCAACAACGTGTGTGTGTGATTAGAATTCATCAAAGGGCAGAAGAGAAATGCAAGTGAAATGCAAGTGACTTGCAAAAGTATTCACCCCCCTTGGCGTTCTTGGCTATTTTGTTGCATTACAACCTGTCATTTAAATGGATTTGGGGGGGGGGGGGGGGGATTTCATGTAACGGACATACACAAAATAGTCCAAATTGGTGAAGTGAAACTAAAAAAACTGAAAAGTGGTGCGTATTCAATGTATTCAACCCCTTTGCTATGAAGCCCCTAAATAAGATCTGGTGCAACCAATTACCTTCAGAAGTCACATAATTACTTAAGTATGATCACATGATATGTCACATGATCTCACTATATATACACCTGTTCTGAAAGGCCCCAGAGTCTACAACACCACCAAGCAAGGGGCACCACCATGCAAGCGGCACCATGAAGACCAAGGAGCTCTCAAAACAGGTCAGGGACAAAGTTGTGGAGAGGTACAGATCAGGGTTGGATTATAAAAAATATCAGAAACGTCCCACGGAGCACCATTGAATCCATTATTAAAAAATGGAAAGAATATGGCACCACAACAACTAGTGGTTAGAGCGTTGAACTAGTAACCGGAAGGTTGCAAGTTCAAACCCCCGAGCTGACAAGGTAAAAATCTGTCGTTCTGCCCCTGAACAGGCAGTTAACCCACTGTTCCTAGGCCGTCATTGAAAATAAGAATTTGTTCTTAACTGACTTGCCTAGTTAAATAAAGGTAAAATAAAACATAAAATAAAGAAAGGGCCGCCCACCAAAACTCACAGATCAGTCAAGAAGGGCGTTAATCAGAGAGGCAACAAAGACACCAAAGATAACCCTGAAGGAGCTGGTAAGCTCCACAGCGGAGATTGGAGTATCTGTCCATAGGACCACTAAACCGTACATTCCACAGAGCGGGGTTTTACGGAAGAGTGTCTAGAAAAAATCCATTGCTTAAAGAAAAAAATAAGCAAACAGGTTTGGTGTTTGCCAAAAGGCATGTGGGAGACTCCCCAGACATATGGAAGAAGGTACTCTGGTCAGATGAGACAGAAATGTAGCTTTTTGGCCATCAAGGAAAACACAGTGTCTGGGGCAAACCCAACACCTCTCATCACCCCGAGAACACCATCCCCACAGTGAAGCATGGTGGTGATAGCATCATGCTGTGGGGATGTTTTTCATCGGAAGGGACTGGAAAACTGGTCGGAATTGAAAGAATGATGCATGGTGATAAATACAGGGAAATTCTTGAGGGAAACCTGTTTCAGTGTTCCAGAGATTTGAGACTGGGATGGAGGTTCACCTTCCAGCAGGACAATGACCTTAAGCATACTGCTAAAGCAACACTTGAGTGGTTGAATGGGAAACAGTTAAATGTCTTGGAATGGCTTAGTCAAAGCCCAGACCTCAATCCAATTGAGAATCTGTGGTATGACTTAAAGATTGTTGTACACCAGTGGAACCCATCCAAATTGAAGGAGCTGGAGCAGTTTTTCTTTGTAGAATGGGCTAAAATCCCAGTGGCCAGATGTGCCAAGCTTATAGAGACATACTCAAGAAACTTGCAGCTGTAATTGCTGCAAAAGGTGGCTCTACAAAGTATTGGCTTTGGGGGTGGGGGGTGAATAGTTATGCATGCTCAAGTTTTCTGTTTTTTTTTGTCTAATTTCTTGTTTGTGTCGCAATGAATAATATGTTGCATCTTCAAAGTGGTAGGCATGCTGTGTAAGTCAAATTATACAAACCCCCCAAAAATACATTTTAATTTCAGGTTGTAAGGCAACAAAATAAGAAAAATGTGAAGGGGGTGAATACTTTCGAAAACCACTGTACAGTGTTAAATAAAGTTCAGCGTAATTTGCAAAAATGTAACCATACTCTAACATTGTTTATTCATGCATTGAATCACTTCATACAAAAAACGAAAATCCTGGGCCTCCTTCTTCCTTGGAAGGTGTTATAACATGAGACCTACAGCAACAACATATAGGCCTAATGCAAAATGCATACCCTATAACAATACTATTGTTGTGGCTGCGGGTGAGATAATGTTTTCGACTGTTGATAAAGGAAAAAAGGCTAAATGGTGTCATCTAAAATAATATCGCGAACTATATCACAGCATATAATTTATTTTCTGACGGGGATTTGCCACAATCTCCCAAATCCCACGCAAGTAAACCCCAGTGACAAACATTTGCAGATGAACCCATAGACAATGATAGAGCCAAGTCAAAGAAAACCGATGTAAACGTATCATGTGTTTTCTTCTGTCAGGCGAATGTTTCCAACATTTCAAGTGAAAATATTTGGAATGGATCCTATGGCAGACTACATGCTGCTAATGGATTTCCTACCAGTCGACGACAAACGATACAGGTACATTTTATTTACCAAATGAACAAGATACAAATCTATACTTTTCTTGGAAAATATTTTGTGCCAGTCTACTTTCGCTGCAGTGAATGTATAGGCTATGGCATATGTTCCAATGAGCATGTATCCAACTCAAAGTATAGGCCCGAGACAAGTAATTCAATTGAAAAACAGAATGTAGGTCTATGAAACCTCAATTAAAATGTTGCTCCTTTCTTCCTGACTTAGGTATGCTTTTCACAGCTCCTCCTGGCTGGTGGCGGGTAAAGCTGACCCTGCTACTCCCGGGAGAGTTCACTACCACCCGGACTCTCCCGCCAAGGGCGCACAGTGGATGAAGCAGATAGTCTCATTCGATAAACTAAAACTGACTAACAATTTACTGGATGACAATGGACATGTAAGTATTGTAACGAAGACCTTAGTTTACAAAAACAAGTATTTATTTGCACTGCTTGCCATTGCTTTCAAATGACTTGAAAGAGAGTACAATATTTATATTTATAAAGCACCTGCACATTCGTTTGTCTTGTGTGCCAAAATGTTTCCACGGACAGAGTTACTTTTTTCAAATTTATTTCCCTACACCTATAGTTTTTTCCAGGTTACTCATTCCTGATGAATAGATCTGATTGATTTTTACATAATTTTAATCATAATTGTAATAATTTGATCAATTTCATCGTGCGTAAAATGGTTAGTGCGTAAAATGTGTTGCCTTTCAAGATAATTGTGCTTATTAACTAACCCCTGCGTTGATTAGCCATCAGGGGATTGTGAAAACACTTTTTTTTTTAGAGACATCGCAATCGACAAATGTCCATTGAGCTTTTGAGTTAATTTTATAAGTCAGTTTAATTCCATTAGGCCTAACATTTTCCCCGCTCCCGCTGCAGATCATTCTGAACTCAATGCACAGATACCAGCCGAGATTCCACGTCGTCTACGTGGACCCACGCAAAGACAGTGAGAAGTATGCCGAGGAGAATTATAAGACCTTTGTTTTTGAGGAAACACGGTTCACCGCGGTCACAGCGTATCAGAACCACAGGGTAAGGATATCTCACTTTACATGCTATGCAGATATAATAACACACATTAGGCCTATATGATAAAATCACAGCATTATAATAGATGCTTGTTGTAGTGTGTTTTTGTGTTTTCACAAACTCACGAACTTTATGCAGTGTTTTTGCACCATGGGGCTATTTAAAAAGTATAACTGAATAAGGCAAACTATAAAACGGAAGGCATTAAACAGCACGATATACGTGGACCCAGCCTGTTTGCCTCTATTTATAATAATGAAGTACAACTCATAGTATTAGCCTAGTAAGTAATAGCCTAATAATTTGCTGAAAAATAATTCGATTGACAAACGAATACTAGATGTTTTAATTCATGTGTGCATGATTTGACTATTACATATTTCCAACAGGGCACAAATGACTGCTAGTAAACCCGACTATATGGCACTATGACAAAATTAGGCTACATACAAAAACTGTCCACCAAAAATCTAAATTTATGTGAAACACATTAAGGATTAAACGAACCATCTTTAAATGTAAACCAAATTTAAGAAATGTATGGAGCAACTGATTCTTGCTTTGATCCCGTGTACTTTAAACAAATGTTTTTCTTGTATCAAATAGCTGAACATAATTCGTTTACATGATATTTTTGCGCCTGAAAGGTGCACTGATGCCCCTGCACAGCTGTCCAGTTACTCTCTTTTTTTCCTCTGTCTTTCCTGCTCTGTGTTATCTGTTTGACCTCTCGGTCTCTAACGGGTCTCCAACGCGCACCGAGGGGCTTTAAGTTTGTTGATCAACTCATTCCGGATATTCATGACCACATAACTTCATTCACGGATGTGCAAAACTATTGGTCTCATCAATTATTAAAAATGACATGTTCAGCTGGCATTTCATTTCAGTGTCAAGGTCACAAAACTTGTTAAACTGTAGGCAATTATCAAAACTACGTTTTCCATTTGTTTGTTGATAAATGCCTACCTTCATGTTGGTTATAATATATTGGCATTAGCTACGTTTCGATAAAAAGAGAAAGGGGTCGCTATAGTGTCGTTCTTTAAGTCAACGTAACGGCAAATGCTTTGAGCCTCACTAGTTAGTAGATCTATCTCGCCATAGTCAGAGATACGTTCCACTCTATTTTTTCGTGTCGAGTATATGAGGCCTAGGCTACTATGTATTTCATGAATATTACACGTTCACGTGTTTAATCATAGCCCAAACCCAAAAGCCTGGAACAATCGTGTATATGTCACGTAATGATGTGTTGTTCTATTGAACTTTCCACTTTGACATGAATGTTTACTTGACTTTGTCCTGTTCCTTGTAGATAACGCAGCTAAAAATCGCCAGTAATCCTTTCGCAAAAGGCTTCAGGGACTGTGATCCAGAGGACTGGTGAGAGAACACACACTTTGAAACTCAATTTACTCCATTCATCAATGACAATGAACTGGATACATTTTTACAAAAGTGCATCAAATTGTCTGAATGGAACCAGTGAATAAGAAATATGTAATAGCCTATTTACAGCAAATGTGACACAAACATATGTAAATGTAATTTACTCATGTTATGTCTTGTGGCTCTGTTATCTGCCTTCTCTACCTTATTACATAGTTAAGATATTGGTATTTCTGACACACATTAAAAGAGTAGGTACAGTCAGTGTAACTAAATCCATTCTCTCTGCTCCAGGCCCAGGAATCACAGGCCAGGCTCTCTGCCAATTATGAGTGCCTTTGCCAGAACAAGGAATCCAATGTCTTCTCCCCCACTTCAGAACGGCTCAGAGAAAGGTCTGTAGCCCTCCCTTTGTCTCAGATGAGGAATATAGTTCATTACTTTCACTGAGAGAGTTATTGAATCCAGGAATTGTTATCTTTTAGAACAAAGTACACATTTAATCTCAATTTAGCAATGCTATAACTGAAATACGAGTAAATGTTATCTTTCATAAGTTAATATCCATATAAAATATTGAACCGAGATCACCTACAGTAAATGTACCTTTCACAATGTAGATTGCACAATTATAAAAATGCCTTTGTTATGCTAATGATTGGCTAATGTGCCTACTTTACAGTCAGCCTATCTCTGACTGTCTGCTTTTGTTTGTTGTTGACTTTAGAGGACAATAGGCGGGACTACGACCGGGACCCCAATGGCACGCCGATACACGCTGACCCCGCCCACCAGCTGATGTCACGTGTCCTCAGCCCTGCCCTCCCCGTCCAAGGAGGTCTCCATGCCGTCCCCCTCACCAGTGGCCGGCCAAGCCCTCCCCACGACCTGCGCATCCCGGACGGCCACCCACTGGCCCAAGACACCCTGCACCACCACCCCTACAAGTACCCCACATCCTACGAACACTACCTGGGGGCTAAGACCCGGCCGTCACCCTACCCCTTACCCGGCATCAGAGGACACACGTACCACCACCACATGAACCCAGCCACAGCTAACATGTACTCCACAACTAGTGCCCCCGCTAACTATGACTACGGTCCCAGATAATGACTGTATAGCTGTAGCCGGCAGCCACGGCCCACACACCTGGGCTTCGGCTACTAGTGCTGTGGAAAAGGAGACACGCAGGAGTGGAGGGACAACAACACAACTCTGTCTTCATGGCTGATGCAACGTCAAGGAGGTTAGAAGGTTGGGAGGTTGTGCGGCACACCCGGTTGCTGGATACCCCATTCCCTCAGAGAGACAAAAACTACCGTATTTATTTAAGGGAAACGTATCTTGGCAGGAAGTACAGACTGGCCCTCTGAGACCGAGCAGGGGTCTGTCTTGACCTCTGAACTTTGACAGCAATAGCTCTACATGAGGGCACCTTTTTGCCTGCGTGGTAGAGTGGCGCAGACAGTGAGCCAGTTTACAGATGAAACAGCTTACCAGGGCCTTCTCTTAAAACATGGATGATACATTATATTCGGACTGGAATTGATTCTTTTTTTTGTGTTGGATGCACTTTTTGTCATTTTTGCTTTCAGAAAAGCCATATGTTATATAGTCAATCAAGCTTCCATAGATAGACCAGACATTTGCATGTTGAGCTCATTGGATAGGTGTTGAAACACCTAATTGTTTTTTAGAAGAAAAAAATATTTTTGAACCATCTTGAGATGCCGCCCTGAGAAGATTGTACCATGGCACTGACTTGAAACAATTCAAAGTCAATAAAGAAGCGGAATGACTGTTCTGTAACTGTAAAATAAATATGAAATTCTTTACTTTTAATTCATAAAGCATCTTTCTCCCAGTTCTCCATTCAAATCCCTGTGTGATATCATAGGGCCAGGAAAGACCTTGCCTCATTGATTGCATTGTTCTGTTTTCTCAAGCCGCATTTACCCAGTTGGTTGATAGTGTTAAGTCAGTGTGTATGTGAGAAAGAGGACTAGGAACCTGTCTAAACATTAGGTTGTGCACTGATATGCTACAGTTCAAATGTCAGCATCCTCACCTGGAACTACAGAATTATGAAATGGTGTGTTGCATAGAGGAATCATGCTAAACACACACATAGTTGCACAGTAATTTGGCAGATGTCTAGGTTCATACTTCAAAAAGTAAACACACACATGGAAAGGCCAAACTCATTAATTGTGTGTGTGTAGGCAAATAACTGAATAGCATAAACAGATTTTTTCCCCCTTACAACTGGGCATGCTATTGAGCCACCTAGTAAATAATCTGCCAATAGCAACAACATCTGATACTCAATCAATACATTCTATCCATCCCATTCTATTAAATCAAACCTTATTTATTTTTCTGAAACAAAATCTAACTATTTTTCCTGTGTATATGCTATTTGTAGGTGGGGGTTTTTCAGCAACCTATTAGTATTTTTTACATTTTATATTTTTATTATCAAAATAATATTTGTAAAAAATGTGTAGGCTATAAAACAAAATAGTTTTGCTGACATATTTGTCAATTGGTTTAAACAAAGATATAAATCAATTTGTGCCATTGCAACAATTAAATTATGAGAAGACAAAATACTGCCCTAAGGATTCAAACTTATTATTGACCAAGGTTCGATTCCCGGCCAACGCAGGGCATCCCTAACCCTAATTGCTCCAGGATCGCCGTTGATAATGGCAGACCCTGGCTGTGATCCCACTCTATGAGGGTGTTTCAGGTAGTCAGGATATGCAACAAAAAAACATTTCCAATTCACACATGCATACAAACGTGTTGTACCTGTGTGAAATAGCCAATATGACAAATATAAGCACCCACAAAAATATTACCTTACAAGCATCTACAATATCAAGAGCAGGAACGGCTTTATAATAACCATGGTCATACAACCAACCACTTGACTTCCCAGAAAAATACCCCCTCATCTCTTCCACACAGACAAGAAGAAAACACTAAAAACATTTCCCCTCAAAGGATATAACTCCTCACATTAAATGCGACAGTCGTGAGATATTTTTAGCTAAAAAGGGTAAACATCTGAAAACAGAAATTGTCATTCCGTGCAGAGCTGTCTATATTTGAAGTCCTAAGAGGGATGCCTCGACGTCAAGGATAATTCCTGCTAAAACATCATGTTGTTTGGGGATCTGGGAGTCGAGAATGCCATGATACAATAGGAAACGTAATTATTCATTTAAATTAGGCCTTTGCATTTTTCTCTTCAAACGCATGCAGCTGCGGAAGGGTCCCAAGGTAGAGGAAAAGGACGCCCGCGTGCAGGTTGAGGTTGACCCCTGCCTGTAATGACTTGTGAAGGTATCAAAGGTTAAATAATGTTTCCACTCATTTTACCGGCGACCAATTGATCGTATAATTTCTGTTTAGGGTAGGCTACTAACACCAAAAACAGAGGCATGAACATATGGCATTCAGGAATACGTGGAATTTGTGTTTCTCCTATGAACTGCTCTCCTTTGAGGCGAATAATTGTTTTTTCCCAAAGACTGACGATATCATTTTACCGTATAGGTTAGAAGAACTAGGACGACATATTTCCATCCTTTTAAAATTAAGATGTAGCCTACATTTCAACACATGGATAAACTGATTATCAAATGAGCATTGAAAAAACAATAAGCTACTTTCGATTCGAAGTTTTTATGTCTAACATTACATTTCTACAAAATAATATAATTTGAAAACATTCTTCGATAACTAATAATGTAAAGTAGGCCTATACATAATTATAACATTTACATTGAAAGATCTACATGAATTCAACGATAAAAGTTCGATTATGGAGAAATTTGAAAGCAAAGAAAGTCACGAAAAGTTTACCTAGGCCGATATTGAATATTGTTATTCAATATAGAAACAAATGTTACAACATCTGACCAATAATGCCATCAATAATGACATTATTATATGTATTATACACATTAACGTTTTTTTGCTTTTGAAAAACACATAAGTACACATTCCCCTACACCCCCATATTCCTGGTTTGTTCCTGTGTGACCTGGACAGGACGTAGCAGTCAGGATAATTGAGTCTCTCTTCGCGTGAGCTGAACCCCGGCTGGGCGTAATGACAAGTGGCCCATCAGGAAGCCGAGGACACTGAGACCCAGGACTCTTCCGTTAGGTCGACCCAGCTGTGTTTATCCTCGCAGCGCTTCGCCTTGATGTGGGGCCAGTGGTCGCCGAACCTGCGCCACTCACCGACTGTGTGTTCGCTGGGGGCCGCCAGGTGAGGACAGAACAGGGGTCCATGGTCATCCAACTGACGGATAATTACCGCTTCTTTCACACAACAAAGGAATCTCACAACAATATGATTATTTATGTGACCGGTGATCGCAGTAGGCTATATCAGACAATATATTTTTTTAAATATGCGTGAGATGAGAGTTCTGACTAAATCCGAAATGACCTTCAGGCATGACAGATTGTGCGTGGCACAACAAATGCACGATTTTACGCGAGTACATTTCTGGTCGAAATTAGCTCCTAATAAATATTATCGTTGATAATGCACTCTATTGATATCCATTTAATTTACGCGTAGCCTATATTCATACCCCACTGTAAATATGCCACTACCCAACAGAAAGTAAGCCTGCCAGAGGAACCAAACAGTAGAACAAGTGTAATTAAATACTGCATGGAAAACAGCAGCCCACCAATAATGTTCATGTTTTAGGGGTTGAGTTTATGATTTGCAGTTTTTTTACAGAAAAATATACCAAAATGTAGCAGAAACTAAAACTATTTTGAAAAAAAATAAAATGCATACAAGTTTGTCACAGTGGTTATCATCATGGTTGATGCTTGTCTTTTTTTATGTTACATTTCTAAAATTAGGGCAATAGATGTTAATTATTTTTCTGCACATTCAGCTCAAGTAAACACGATTTCCAGTGTTTCCCCACTATCTAATATCATGAGTGGGTATGTGGAAAATAGCCTAACCCCAATCAGACAGACAAATACAACTTGATAAGAGTGAAATTCTGTGGTATTTCTGTATAGCCTAGCTATGCACACATATTGAGGTATGAGGAGACTCGGGATAATGAATGATAATGCAACCAGAGGCATGGTTTGACATACATCTGCATCAGGCTCATCTGTTGTGACAGGCCTATCAGAGCGTTGCTCAGTTTGTTCTACCTTTGTGTACATTTCTCCTGCCATACCCAGGTAGCTTGGCATATCTGGGGACAGATATTGAAAATAAGCCAAGGTAGACCTACTGGAATCGTTTACCTACTGGAGTCATTTATTTTCTCAAAGCTTTTCAGCAAGCGAAGGTACTACAGTTTATGTTCCATTTGCCATCACTGATGGACATTTTATGGTGAATATAAAACCCCATCATCACTAGAGAGCGAGATCCGTGATACATTCATATTAGTGTGCATACAAGAAATAAAAACAGCTTGGCCCACAAAGAGTAGCATTTTACCTACTCTCAAGCAGAGAATGACTATTTTCTTACAATCATAGTCCTATTCATTTTCTATTTTATAAACATTCAAGATCAGTTGATCTCCCGTCAACATCAACACCCAGTAATGCAACCCACCATTAATCCGCCAAGGTCTATTCAGCCCTGTGCTGACTGAGCAGAGAAAATAGCCAGTCACAATGACCTGCTGACCCTTGCCCTCTAAGGCCATGATGGACACAGCTAAGTGATAAGTGAGGCACAGGTCAATAAATAAAAATAAAAATAAAAACTAAATGTATGTCACATACACAGTTTACAGCAGGTATAAAAGGTGCTAGCTCCCTCAACAATGCAGAACATGAATCAATAATATCAATGAAAAGAGTCAAGTCAAAAATAACAAGTGGAAGAAGTGATAGAATAGGTAGTATGCATCGTAATAATGGACTGGATTTACAAATATAAAGTGGGCAGTGGAATCAATAGTATATAATAGAACAGCAGCATTGACTGTGTGTGTACGAGTTCTGAGTGTGTGTGTGTGTGGGTGTATGTGTGTGTGTACAAGTAAGTTTGAGTGTAAGGGTTGGATGTGTGGGTAGTCAGTGCAAATAATTTCTGCAGTGTTATTGTGCGTCCGGCCGTCGGCCCTGTTGTGGGGTCCTCTCCTCTCTCCATTTATTGACTTCCTAAATAATCTATTATGAGGTGATTTACGACGGCCCCCTCCTCCCTCCCTTAGCTTGTAGGTCGCTCCTCCATTCAGCACACATCTGCAGCAATGAAGCAGCATTTGATTTATCAGAGAATGGACGGAAGCCGCCCCATGCCACTTCTGTTGTTTGTTCAAAGTCTAGAGGAGAAGTAGGAAGCTATTAGAGATTGAAGAAGTCGCGGCAGAGGTCACAGACAAAGGTATGGAGAGAGAAGTCGCGGTAGAGGTCACGGACAAAGGTACGGAGAGAGAAGTCAGAGCAGAGTGGAGGGACGACAAGGACTGAGCACGCCACAGGGGAGTTAGTTTCATGTAATGAACGGGTTGCTCTTCCCTCTTACTTGGAAAAGAGGAATAGCTCGCTGCTATTATGAATGTCTGGAGCCTTTGATTTCTCTGACCTTTTCCTGTAGTCTGACAAGCTACTCCTGTCTAGGTCATCCCAGGAGAGGAGGCTTTATGAAGCAGAGCGTCTGTGTGAACGTCTATTTGAAGTCCTAGCGTTGTCTGCAGCACGGCCATGTAACACGTGAGATCCCATGCTGCTCATTGACTCACTGGGATATTATTAGACACCATTTAAACCCGGTAAAAAAACAAGACTTCTCTGTTTTCTCTGGTCGTTTGACAACAAGTATGGCGGCTTCTCAATTACCCTGACCAAGGAGGACTAGTTTAGATTCTACGGTGCAGTGATACATAATGCTTTGTGGATGTACAGAAAAATATATATTTATTAGGCCTACCAGGAAATACAACAGAAAAAAGCATAGCATTTACTTTCAAATATTTAGAAAAAAAATGTATGTATTTGACACACCAATAATTTCCCCTATAGATAGGCAACATACTACATTTACAAAGAAGAGAAACAGATAGATGGTTTCAATGATGTTTCTAGAGACAATATCTCTCTCTTCATCACTCAATACCTAGGTTTACCTCCACTGTATTCACATCCTACCTTACCTTTGTCTGTACATTATACCTTGATGCTATTTTATCGCCCCCAGAAACCTCCTTTTACTCTCTGTTCCAGACGTTCTAGACGACCAATTCTTATTGCTTTTAGCCGCACCCTTATTCTACTCCTCCTATGTTCCTCTGGCGATGTAGAGGTGAATCCAGGCCCTGCAGTGCCTAGCTCCACTCCTATTCCCCAGGCGCTCTCTTTTGACGACTTCTGTAACCGTAATAGCCTTGGTTTCATGCATGTTAACATTAGAAGCCTCCTCCCTAAGTTTGTTCTATTCACTGCTTTAGCACACTCTGCCAACCCGGATGTTCTAGCTGTGTCTGAATCCTGGCTTAGGAAGACCACCAAAAATTCAGACATTTTCATTCCAAACTACAACATTTTCAGACAAGATAGAACTGCCAAAGGGGGCGGTGTTGCAATCTACTGCAAAGATAGCCTGCAGAGTTCTGTCCTACTATCCAGGTCTGTACCCAAACAATTTGAACTTCTACTTTTAAAAATCCACCTCTCTAAAAACAAGTCTCTCACCGTTGCCGCCTGCTATAGACCACCCTCTGCCCCCAGCTGTGCTCTGGACACCATATGTGAACTGATTGCCCCCCATCTATCTTCAGAGCTCGTGCTGCTAGGCGACCTAAACTGGAACATGCTTAACACCCCAGCCATCCTACAATCTAAACTTGATGCCCTCAATCTCACACAAATTATCAATGAACCTACCAGGTACCTCCCCAAAGCCTTAAACACGGGCACCCTCATAGATATCATCCTAACCAACTTCCCCTCTAAATACACCTCTGCTGTCTTCAACCAAGATCTCAGCGATCACTGCCTCATTGCCTGTATCCGTAATGGGTCAGCGGTCAAACGACCTCCTCTCATCACTGTAAAACGCTCCCTGAAACACTTCAGCGAGCAGGCCTTTCTAATCGACCTGGCCGGGGTATCCTGGAAGGATATTGACCTCATCCCGTCAGTAGAGGATGCCTGGATATTTTAAAAAAATGCCTTCCTAACCATCTTAAATAAACATGCCCCATTCAAGAAATTTAGAACCAGGAACAGATATAGCCCTTGGTTCTCCCCAGACCTGACTGCCCTTAACCAACACAAAAACATCCTATGGCGTTCTGCATTAGCATCGAACAGCCCCCGTGATATGCAGCTGTTCAGGGAAGCTAGAAACCATTATACACAGGCAGTTAGAAAAGCCAAGGCTAGCTTTTTCAAGCAGAAATTTGCTTCTTGCAACACTAACTCAAAAAAGTTCTGGGACACTGTAAAGTCCATGGAGAATAAGAACACCTCCTCCCAGCTGCCCACTGCACTGAAGATAGGAAACACTGTCACCACTGATAAATCCACCATAATTGAAAATTTCAATAAGCATTTTTCTACTGCTGGCCATGCTTTCCACCTAGCTACTCCTACCCCTGTCAACAGCACTGCACCCCCAACAGCAACTCGCCCAAGCCTTCCCCATTTCTCCTTCTCCCAAATCCATTCAGCTGATGTTCTGAAAGAGCTGCAAAATCTGGACCCCTACAAATCAGCCGGGCTAGACAATCTGGACCCTTTCTTTCTAAAATTATCTGCCGAAATTGTTGCCACCCCTATTACTAGCCTGTTCAACCTCTCTTTCGTGTCGTCTGAGATTCCCAAAGATTGGAAAGCAGCTGACGTCATCCCCCTCTTCAAAGGGGGGGACACTCTTGACCCAAACTGCTACAGACCTATATCTATCCTACCATGCCTTTCTAAGGTCTTCGAAAGCCAAGTCAACAAACAGATTACCGACCATTTCGAATCTCACCATACCTTCTCTGCTATGCAATCTGGTTTCAGAGCTGGTCATGGGTGCACCTCAGCCACGCTCAAGGTCCTAAACGATATCTTAACCGCCATCGATAAGAAACATTACTGTGCAGCCGTATTCATTGATCTGGCCAAGGCTTTCGACTCTGTCAATCACCACATCCTCATCGGCAGACTCAACAGCCTTGGTTTCTCAAATGATTGCCTCGCCTGGTTCACCAACTACTTCTCTGATAGAGTTCAGTGTGTCAAATCGGAGGGTCTGTTGTCCGGACCTCTGGCAGTCTCTATGGGGGTGCCACAGGGTTCAATTCTTGGACCGACTCTCTTCTCTGTATACATCAATGAGGTCGCTCTTGCTGCTGGTGAGTCTCTGATCCACCTCTACGCAGACGACACCATTCTGTATACTTCCGGCCCTTCTTTGGACACTGTGTTAACAACCCTCCAGGCAAGCTTCAATGCCATACAACTCTCCTTCCGTGGCCTCCAATTGCTCTTAAATACAAGTAAAACTAAATGCATGCTCTTCAACCGATCGCTACCTGCACCTACCCGCCTGTCCAACATCACTACTCTGGACGGCTCTGACTTAGAATACGTGGACAACTACAAATACTTAGGTGTCTGGTTAGACTGTAAACTCTCCTTCCAGACCCATATCAAACATCTCCAATACAAAGTAAAATCTAGAATTGGCTTCCTATTTCGCAACAAAGCATCCTTCACTCATGCTACCAAACATACCCTTGTAAAACTGACCATCCTACCAATCCTCGACTTTGGCGATGTCATTTACAAAATAGCCTCCAATACCCTACTCAACAAATTGGATGCAGTCTATCACAGTGCAATCCGTTTTGTCATCAAAGCCCCATATACTACCCACCATTGCGACCTGTACGCTCTCGTTGGCTGGCCCTCGCTTCATACTCGTCGCCAAACCCACTGGCTCCATGTCATCTACAAGACCCTGCTAAGTAAAGTCCCCCCTTATCTCAGCTCGCTGGTCACCATAGCATCTCCCACCTGTAGCACACGCTCCAGCAGGTATATCTCTCTAGTCACCCCCAAAACCAATTCATTCTTTGGCCGCCTCTCTTTCCAGTTCTCTGCTGCCAATGACTGGAACGAACTACAAAAATCTCTGAAACTGGAAACACTTATCTCCCTCACTAGCTTTAAGCACCAACTGTCAGAGCAGCTCACAGATTACTGCACCTGTACATAGCCCACCTATAATTTAGCCCAAACAACTACCTCTTTCCCAACTGTATTTAATTTATTTATTTATTTTGCTCCTTTGCACCCCATTATTTTTATTTCTACTTTGCACATTCTTCCATTGCAAAACTACCATTCCAGTGTTTTACTTGCTATATTGTATTTACCTTGCCACCATGGCCTTTTTTGCCTTTACCTCCCTTCTCACCTCATTTGCTCACATTGTATATAGACTTGTTTATACTGTATTATTGACTGTATGTTTGTTTTACTCCATGTGTAACTCTGTGTCGTTGTATCTGTCGAACTGCTTTGCTTTATCTTGGCCAGGTCGCAATTGTAAATGAGAACTTGTTCTCAACTTGCCTACCTGGTTAAATAAAGGTAAAATAAATAAAATAAATAAATAGACATTTAAGACCAAACTGAAAATAAAAGTCTAACCTCTAACTTTAGTCCATATCCCGACAGGTCCCTATTGTTGAGGGCCACTTGTTCAGTGGCTCTACTTAACAAACAGCTTTGTCTACTCTGTCCCAGTCCTGTGGTTAACCCTGTTTGACTGCTAGAACCACAACACTGGATTACACAGCACTTCATGTGTGATTTATACCTTCAAATTCAAGTCCGCTCTAGCAAAACCAGGTTAGCAAACACAATAAAACAATTGGATTGGACAAAATAAGGTGTTAAAAGTCCTCAAGTTGAGTCTCAATGAATTGTAAGCAGAAGAACTAACCCGCCATCTTGAGTTATTTACACCTTTTGTTTGGAAGCACAAAGACTTCATCCTGACCTGATCCATCTTGGCTATGTAGAAATAAACTATTGGAGAGGGGAAATCTCTAGAGGTGGTACTTCCAGGAAGGTAAGGCCATGATCGGAAATGTATTCACACTCCGAGCCAGAAGATCCTGCCCAGTAATCGACACAATCCACCTGTAGTATGTACAGCACTTTGGTGTCTCAGGGAGAGTTGGCATATGCAAAAAAACAAATTTCCAATTCACACATTGGTATTAATACATAAGTGGACATGTGTGAAATAGGACAAATATAAGCACCCACCAAATTATGGAATTATTATTATTTCAGATACAGACTGGGGAGAGTATAAGGAGTCTTAACTGTAAAACAGTTGGCATGATTACTGAGGAGAGGACTCCCTCCACACACTCAGAGAAAAAAAGGGTTCTTCGGCTGTCCCCATAAGATAACCCTTTGAATAACCCGTTTCAGTTCCAGGTAGAACACTTTTGGTTCCATGTAGAAACTTTTTGGGTTCCATGTAGAACCCTTTCCACAGAGGGTTCTACATGGAACTCAAAACAACCCCTTTGGAAGCTTTTTTTCTAAGCGTGTAGTATGAGACAAACAGTACATAGAGTCAGTCACCCAGTTGGGGTTCCCACAGAATACACAGAGCCCAGTGGTTCACCCAATGTCTGAATCTGAGCTCTGGTTTATTATTGACCAGATGCTGATGCCTTGGTCCTTGAAGTCCTGGTGGTCTGAGAAGGGCCAAGCTGAGCACCATGTCTGGGTGGTGCTGGAGCACAGCCAGAGGCCGGAGATTCATCCAGCCAAACGCCTGGACACGGAGGTCCCAGACGGCCGACGCCGCAATCTTACTGTCCCCCCAGATACACAGCTGGGAGATCCCAGGATTCACCAGAGCTACGGGTTGAACAGCAAAGGCCACAAAAAGCAAGGAAGCAAGGAAAAGCGGCCATAAGAATTATTCATAAACCATACACTCTCAAAGTCTTATTCACGCACGCACGCACGCAAGCACACACACACACACACACACACACACACACACACACACACACACACACACACACACACACACACACACACACACACACACACACACACACACACACACACACACACACACACACACAGGTTTCTTTAAGAACCTCTGGTTGAATTGCATGTGCATTGAAAGGTCTGGTCAACAGCAGAAGAGACTGAGAAATACACAGTTGTAACGGCTGCCTGCTCCAGATTACTCTCCGCTCCATTTACTGAATGAATCTCTGTAAAGGGGCAACATTGTGACACATTATAACGGATGGCACTTAGATCACTATCTATGTGCCTACTGCCTCTGACATTCCAAGAGGGGGAACGTACGTGCTCTTCCTAGTTCTTCGACTACACAGCGTAACACTGGTGTGTTTGGATGGGACGTCCACATCTGGCCCTGGAAGAAGGAATCAAACTGGACAGCGTAAAATTGACTTCATAAGCTGTGTCCTCGGAGACTAATGGCCTCGTGCTGGACGAGACGGCCAAGAATTTATCTGCGTGCTCCTGTTCCATACGGGAAAATCAAGAGGCGTTCATTGCAGCATGTGGAAGATATAAGCCAGGTACTCCCAGTCCCAACTCCAGTGGATAGAGTGGAATGCAACGGGGAAAGAATACAGAAGAGGAATGTCATTGATCAAAACACAACCAAAGAGCATGCCTACAAAATATAAAAATAACCTTTGATAACTTGTAGGATTAATCCAAGTTCTCACTAGACTTTAGATCACGCTAATACTAACTAACTTATTGTCATGGTGTCAACGGTGTGAAAAACGGTATAGCCTGACTAGACTTACTACTCCATGTACAAAGCCAACCATCCAACAAAGTGAGGTTGGGTGAAGGGTGATAGATGGATCATGGAAGCCCATTATTACCTCAAGAATTTGGTATGCCTGAACTCCTCTCCATCTGGTTGTTATTACAGGCCTGATAATGATAGGTTAAACTGTCTATTTTTGTTTGTTTTGCTTCCCATAGTTTGTGTCAGGAAAAAGTATTTATTATATTAAGGGGTCAGTTGTAAGTAGTAGTCCTAAATGGCTGGTCCAAAAAGTAAGTAAGTGTCCATCCACTGTTAGGTTGTAATCCTAATTATTTCCCCTATACTTTCTCCAATCTGAGAAATGCTGCAGAGAAAATGGCTGTAGGGCTGTCCTCTAGCATAACCTTTTCTAGTCTAGATGGCTCTGCCTCTCACATATTCCTCCCTCATCCCTCTCATCCTCCCTTGGTCCTACATCAGGCACTTCCTCCAGTGAGAGTAGTGATCTTCTAGCAGTGTCATTAGCCCGAGCTCTGTCAGAAATAAACTCCATTAGCTCAATCCTGGGATTCGAATAGGGCCTCCATCCTTACACCCCCTACTCTCCTCCTCCTCTCCTCTCCTCTCCTCCCTATACTATCAAATTGTCATCATCATGAAAATCAATCTTTTGGCCTCATTTTTCTGTTTGAGCATTCCTTCCTGGCTTGCGTACACACACACCTGGCCTGCTGTCTAAATACCACTGATCCCAGCAGTCAGTCACGACTAGGCAACCTCCTGCTTGGCTTTGTTCTTTTCTACACCTGAGCTGTCCCAACAGCCTTTCCTTTCTCTGGGTTAAAGGGTCTGGTCCTATAATAACTCACACGTCGAGATCCTGTTCTTGGCAATGCAGACAGATGAGACAGTCATTCAAAAGGTGTGTCTGCTGTGCTCCTCTGCGCAGCTTGCTCAGGAGGACCAGCTCTTGGCATGGAGCTCTGAGTTTCACGTTAATCTATTGAAACGTCCCATCATCACACCGTTCCGTGTGGGGAAGGGAGTTTTTTTTCTCAAAAGGTATTTCTGACACCCCACCCAGGTCTAAATCACACTGTGGGTGTTGGTCGGTGAAGGAGATTACAGCCTGTTGTCACCTGGCTTGGCTATCAGGGTGTCAGGGGCCACGTCTCAGAGACAGGCGAAGAGATGGACGTGACAGACAGACAGGTGAGAGCTACAAATGTACCTGCCCCTTCAAAACCTTTAAAAAAAACACGAAACAGAATATTTTTTGACACTGGACGATTTGGCCATTCCTCAGATGAAATGTGAGAGAAGGGATTCAAGTCATCCGTCCATACAGTGAGGGAAAAAAGTATTTGATTTTGTACGTTTGCCCACTGACAAAGAAATTATCCGTTTATAATTTTAATGGTAGGTTTATTTGAACAGTGAGAGACAGAATAATAACAAAAAAATCCAGAAAACGCACGTCAAAAATGTTATATTTTTGCATTTTAATGAGGGAAATAAGTATTTGACCCCTCTGCAAAACATGACTTAGTACTTGGTGGCAAAACCCTTGTTGGCAATCACAGAGGTCAGACGTTTCTTGTAGTTGGCCACCAGGTTTGCACACATCTCAGGAGGGATTTTGTCCCACTCCTCTTTGCAGATCTTCTCCAAGTCATTAAGATTTCGAGGCTGACATTTGGCAACTCGAACCTTCAACTCCCTCCACAGATTTTCTATGGGATTAAGGTCTGGAGACTGGCTAGGCCACTCCAGGACCTTAATGTGCTTCTTCTTGAGCCACTCCTTTGTTGCCTTGGCCGTGTGTTTTGGGTCATTGTCATACTGGAATACCCATCCACGACCCATTTTCAATGCCCTGGCTGAGGGAAGGAGGTTCTCACCCAAGATTTGACGGTACATGGCCCGTCCATCGTCCCTTTGATGCTGTGAAGTTGTCCTGTCTCCTTAGCAGAAAAACACCTCCAAAGCATAATGTTTCCACCTCCATGTTTGACGGTGGGGATGGTGTTCTTGGGGTCATAGACAGCATTCCTCCTCCTCCAAACACGGCAAGTTGAGTTGATGCCAAAGAGCTCCATTTTGGTCTCATCTGACCACAACACTTTCACCCAGTTGTCCTCTGAATCATTCAGATGTTCATTGGCAAACTTCAGATGGGCATGTGCAGTGGGGAGAACAAGTATTTGATACACTGCCGATGTTGCAGGTTTTCCCACTTACAAAGCATGTAGAGGTCTGTCATTTATATCATAGGTACACTTCAACTGTGAGAGAGACGGAATCTAAACCTGAAGGATCTGGAGACGGTCTGCATGGAGGAGTGGGCCAAAATCCCTGCTGCAGTGTGTGCAAACCTGGTCAAGAACTACAGGAAACGTATGATCTCTGTAATTGCAAACAAAGGTTTCTGTACCAAATATTAAGTTCTGCTTTTCTGATGTGTCAAATACTTATGTCATGCAATAAAATGCAAATTAATTACTTAAAAATCATACAATGTGATTTTCTGGATTTTTGTTTTAGATTCCGTCTCTCACAGCTGAAGTGTACCTACGATAAAAAAAAATTACAGACCTCTACATGCTTTGTAAGTAGGAAAACCTGCAAAATCGGCAGTGTTTCAAATACTTGTTCTCCCCACTGTATATGTGATTTTTTGAGCAGGGGGACCTTGCGGGCGCTGCAGGATTTCAGTCCTTCACGATGTAGTGTGTTACCAATTGTTTTCTTGGTGACTATGGTCCAACCTGCCTTGAGATCATTGACAAGATCCTCTCATTTAGATCTGGGCTGATTCCTCACCATTCTCACGATCATTGCAACTCCACGAGGTGAGATCTTGCATGGAGCCCCAGGCCGAGGGAGATTGACAGTTCATTTGTGTTTCTTCCATTTGCGAATAAACACACCAACTGTTGTCACCTTCTCACCAAGCTGCTTGGCAATGGTCTTGTAGCCCATTCCAGCCTTGCGTTGGTCTACAATCTTGTCCCTGACATCCTTGGAAAGCTCTTTGGTCTTGGCCATGGTGGAGAGTTTGGAATCTGATTGATTGATTGCTTCTGTGGACAGGTGTCTTTTATACAGGTAACAAACTGAGATTAGGAGCACTCCCTTTAAGAGTGTGCTCCTAATCTCAGCTAGTTACCTGTATAAAAGACACCTGGGAGCCAGAAATCTTTCTGATTGAGAGGGGGTTGTCATGATATTGGCCTGGGGGTAGGTTTATGACAGTCATAAATACCTCTTCCCCCCTTTTTCCTCTCTCTACCCTACTGATGTTACATTTGCAAAACCCCTTGGTTAACATAGAGATTCTGGGAACATCAGAAGGTGGAGGGAAATGAACTATATTCTGGTAATCTGACCAATTGAAAATATGCGGTGGTACTTAATGAATATGATGTCAGTTCGGTTTTCATCTGAGACATTCTCATCAATGATAAGATGACATAAACTCTACAGTGGAAAGTCTACACATCAGAGTTATCGGATTCACATGGAATTGTTGTTCAATTTAAATGTTTGAATATGAAATCATTCGTGATGGGATGAAATGTGATTTTAGCTTCTAAAATGTGAGATTTGGGTTTCCATAAGGTTAGGGATCTGCTCAATCAGTGGCCAGCCCCTGTGAAGGGACATGGGCTATAAAACTTTTCAAACACGCCATCCTCTCCCTTCCTATATAAAGCCTTGACGACAATATAACCTTCTGTTCCGAGGATGTGAGGACGACGGTCCGATGTCAGAATGGTTAAGATAATAACTACAGAACGAAGCCAACATCAGCGTGAGCGTTGGTTGCAAATGGTATGAACTTTGAACTCTTATTCACTACAGCCGTTGAGTTAGCAACAGCAGCTGCAAATGCAGGTTAGGAAGGAACCGACAGAGTATCCCGTCTACCACACAACGACGTTACTACAACGTTTCAATTTACCAGAGACATTCTTCAAAGGACAAAGGACTCGGTTGGGCAAAACGGTCTTCCATCTACCACCAACCTACCGAAGCGCACTTCAGAGTAAAAATTAATTGCATTTTCCTTTTCCAAATGGGCGGTAATTTAGAAGGCATAAGATTCTGTATTTATGATAGCACAGCTTCGCCCTTTGTTCCTCAGTCTTCCCACTCTTTCACTCAAACCTAGCCCTTTTCTTTTCTGTAACAAGCTGTCATATCTGTTCAGCCCGCTAGGGACGTTTTCCTTTATGATGTAATTTGTAATCAAGGTATGATTTAATAATGTGTATGTGTAGTTCTGTGTGATTAGTTAGGTATTTAGTAAATAAATAATTAAACACAATTTTGTATTGCTGATTCAACTTGTTAGCCAGTGTTCGTGCAGATAACCAAGAATTTACAACTTTCAGATGAGACTGAATTAAGGTGACGATTAATATTGACTGCTATTGATGTAAAATATTACTAGGTCTTTAAGAGTTTATTCGGAAGATAACAGCTCTATAAATATCATTATGTGGTGTCCCGACTCTCTAGTTAATTACATTTACATTATTAGCTCAATCAGGTAATATTAATTACGGGGAAATTATTTCATAGAATAGCATGTCATATCACTTAATCCGGCATTGCCAAAGACACAACAGGGTCAAATACTTATTTCCCTCATTAAAATGCTAATCAATTTGTAACATTATTTACATGCTTTTTTCTGGATTTTTTGTTGTTATTCTTTCTCTCACTGTTCAAATAAACCTACCATTAAAATTATAGACTGATAATTTCTTTGTCAGTGGGCAAAAGTACAAAATCAGCAGGGGATCAAATACTTTTTTTCCCTCACTGTAAGTCCATCACCCCCATCCCATATTAGGCATGGGTCTGACCTATGCTCCCTGTCAGCTGATAGATGTAGGCCTCACTAGTATTCCTGGTACACAGGAGCAGACCTGGGTTCAAATACTATTTTGCTTTAGCCTGCCTGGAATGCCACTGGGGCCAAGCTTCCTTCCATCCAGGACCTCTATACCAGGCGGTGTCAGAGGAAGGCCCAAAAAATTGCCAAGGACCTCCAGCCACCCTAGTCATAGACTGTTCTCTCTGGTACCCCAAGTGGTACCAGAGCGCCATGTCTAGGTCAAAAAGGCTTCTTATATCAGCTTCCACCCCCAAGCCATAACGCTCTTGAACAGTTAATCAAATAGCTACCCAGATTAGTTGCATTGTCCCCACCCCACAACCCATTTTTAAGCTGCTGCTATTCTCTGTTTATTATCCATGCATAATCACTTTACCTCTACCTACACCTACATATGACCTAAATTACCTCGACTAGCCGGTGCCCCTGCACATGGACTCTGTACCGGAACCCCCTGTATAAAGCCTCGCTACTGTTATTTAGTTGTTGCTCCTTAATTTTTTGTCCTATATTTTTTTTTCTTTCTTAAAACGGCATTGTTGGTTAAGGGCTTGTAAGTAAACATTTCACTGTAAGGTCTACACCAGATGTATTTGGCGTATGTGACAAATACAATTTGATTTGATTTGATATACAGTCAGTACCAGTACTCGATCAATGTGCAGAGGTTTTTGAGAGGTATAAGGTATTTGAGGTATATATGTACACGAAGGCAGGGTAAAGTCACTAGGCATCAGGATAGTAAGAGTAAAATGAAGAACAGAGTAGCAGCAGCAAATGATGAGTGTGTGTAATGTGTATGTATGTGTGTTTGTGTTGTGTCTGTCTCTCTCTGTCCACTTCTCTCTGCCTCTCCATCTGTCTATCTATATCTGACTGGAGGAACCCGTCTCTCCGTGTCTGTCAGTAGTGAGCCACAACCTTTGGCTCACTCCAAAATCCAAATCTATGACACTTGTTCAAAACACACACGTACCAATATCCTCACAAATATGTAACTTACAAAAAAGTTCAAAGATTGTTCATTCCTAAGTCATAGATATGAAGGTTACCAAAGCTCAGCTCAGCCGAAGATAATGGCCCTCTAGAAGCCATGTGTAATAAATTAAGTTCTGTCCTTATCTGAGGTTGATAAGCCCATTTCACAGCCCTTCACCTCTACTGAGGAGCAGAGCAGAACTACCATCAGGACAGGACTCCACTGTGTTCTGTCAAACTCAGTTTCCCCTCCACCTCAGGGTCAACTCCTTCCCTCCCCCAGCTCGGCCTGTCCCACTGCCATGGGTGGTGTGGGGGTGATTCCACTGCCCTGTTTGTGTGGGGGTGATTCCTCTGCCCTGTTTGTGTGGGGGTGATTCCACTGCACTGGGTAGTGTCAATGTGATTCCACTGTTCTGAGTGGTGTGGGGGTGGTTCCACTGCTCTGGGTGGTGTGGTGGTCATTCCACTGCGCTGGCTGGTGTATGGGTGATTCCACTGCACTGGGTGGTGTCGATGTGATTCCTCTGTTCTGAGTGGTGTGGGGGTGGTTCCACTGCTCTGGGTGGTGTTCGGGTGATTCCACTGCACTACGTGGTGTGGGGATGATTCCACTGCACTGGGTTGTGTGGTGGTCATTCCACTGCGCTGGCTGGTGTATGGGTGATTTCACTGCGCTGGGTGGTGTGGAGGTGATTCAACTGCATTGGGTGGTATAGGGTGATTCCACTGCATTAAGAGGTGTGGAGTGATTCCACTGCAATGGGTGGTGTGGGGGTAATTCCACTGCACTGGGTGGTTTGGGGTCATTTGTGGACTGGGGTCCTATGGCGCTCAGTCTTTATTGTAGCCTCCCACTGTGAACGACTGCTCCTTTATTGTAGCCTCCCATTGTGAACGCCTGTTGCTTTATTGTAGCCTCCCATTGTGAACGCCTGTTGCTTTATTGTAGCCTCCCACTGTGAACGACTGCTCCTTTATTGTAGCCTCCCATTGTGAACGCCTGTTGCTTTATTGTAGACTCCCACTGTGAACGACTGTTGCTTTATTGTAGCCTCCCATTGTAAACACCTGTTCCTTTATTGTAGCCTCCCATTGTGAACGCCTGTTCCTTTATTGTAGCCTCCCACTGTGAACGACTGTTGCTTTATTGTAGCCTCCCACTGTGAACGACTGCTCCTTTAATGTAGCCTCCCACTGTGAACGACTGTTCCTTTATTGTAGCCTCCCACTGTGAATGACTGTTCCTTTATTGTAGCCTCCCACTGTGAACGACTGTTGCTTTATTGTAGCCTCCCACTGAGAACGACTGCTCCTTTATTGTAGCCTCCCACTGTGAATGACTGTTCCTTTATTGTAGCCTCCCACTGTGAACGACTGTTGCTTTATTGTAGCCTCCCACTGAGAACGACTGCTCCTTTATTGTAGCCTCCCACTGTGAACGACTGTTCCTTTATTGTAGACTCCCATTGTGAACACCTGTTCCTTTATTGTAGCCTCCCATTGTGAACGCCTGTTCCTTTATTGTAGCCTCCCACTGTGAACGACTGCTCCTTTATTGTAGCCTCCCACTGTGAACGACTGTTCCTTTATTGTAGACTCCCACTGTGAACGACTGCTCCTTTACTGTAGCCTCCCACTGTGAACGACTGTTCCTTTATTGTAGACTCCCACTGTGAACGACTGCTCCTTTATTGTAGCCTCCCACTGTGAATGACTGTTCCTTTATTGTAGCCTCCCACTGTGAACGACTGTTCCTTTATTGTAGACTCCCACTGTGAACGACTGCTCCTTTACTGTAGCCTCCCACTGTGAACGACTGCTCCTTTATTGTAGCCTCCCACTGTGAACGACTGCTCCTTTATTGTAGCCTCCCACTGTGAACGACTGTTCCTTTATTGTAGCCTCCCACTGTGAACGACTGCTCCTTTATTGTAGCCTCCCACTGTGAACGACTGTTCCTTTAATGTAGCCTCCCACTGTGAACGACTGCTCCTTTAATGTAGCCTCCCACTGTGAACTTCATTGCATATGTGTTTTCTGTTTGGTTAACGTCCTCCAAGTTTTTGATATTTTTATTACCTCTCGCGGGTCGTTCATCAGGCAAGACAGAGCAACAAGCAGAGCAGTCACCCGGAAGGCAGATACCCCAGCCCTTGGCCTCGCTATACTGCCGTCCACACAAAAATACTTTTGTGGGAAGAAGTGGAGATGGCTGTCTGGGTGTCACACTGCACTGCACTTCAGGATAATTTAAAAACCATGGTTGGATCCTTACCCCCAGCTCGCTTTTTAAAATATTCTCCAGAATGACATACAGTGCCTTGCGAAAGTATTCGGCCCCCTTGAACTTTGCGACCTTTTGACACATTTCAGGCTTCAAACATAAAGATATAAAACTGTATTTTTTTGTGAACAATCAACAACAAGTGGGACACAATCATGAAGTGGAACGACATTTATTGGATATTTCAAACTTTTTTAACAAATCAAAAACTGAAAAATTGGGCGTGCAAAATTATTCAGCCCCCTTAAGTTAATACTTTGTAGCGCCACCTTTTGCTGCGATTACAGCTGTAAGTCGCTTGGGGTATGTCTCTATCAGTTTTGCACATCGAGAGACTGACATTTTTTCCCATTCCTCCTTGCAAAACAGCTCGAGCTCAGTGAGGTTGGATGGAGAGCATTTGTGAACAGCAGTTTTCAGTTCTTTCCACAGATTCTCGATTGGATTCAGGTCTGGACTTTGACTTTCTTTGAACCATTCCTTGAACCATTCCATTGTAGATTTTGCTTTATGTTTTGGATCATTGTCCTGTTGGAAGACAAATCTCCGTCCCAGTCTCAGGTCTTTTGCAGACTCCATCAGGTTTTCTTCCAGAATGGTCCTGTATTTGGCTCCATCCATCTTCCCATCAATTTTAACCATCTTCCCTGTCCCTGCTGAAGAAAAGCAGGCCCAAACCATGATGCTGCCACCACCATGTTTGACAGTGGGGATGGTGTGTTCAAGGTGATGAGCTGTGTTGCATTTACGCCAAACATAACGTTTTGCATTGTTGCCAAAAAGTTCAATTTTGGTTTCATCTGAACAGAGCACCTTCTTCCACATGTTTGGTGTGTCTCCCAGGTGGCTTGTGGCAAACTTTAAACAACACTTTTTATGGATATCTTTAAGAAATGGCTTTCTTCTTGCCACTCTTCCATAAAGGCCAGATTTGTGCAATATACGACTGATTGTTGTCCTATGGACAGAGTCTCCCACCTCAGCTGTAGATCTCTGCAGTTCATCCAGAGTGATCATGGGCCTCTTGGCTGCATCTCTGATCAGTCTTCTCCTTGTATGAGCTGAACGTTTAGAGGGACGGCCAGGTCTTGGTAGATTTGCAGTGGTCTGATACTCATTCCATTTCAATATTATCGCTTGCACAGTGCTCCTTGGGATGTTTAAAGCTTGGGAAATCTTTTTGTATTCAAATCCGGCTTTAAACTTCTTCACAACAGTATCTCGGACCTGCCTGGTGTGTTCCTTGTTCTTCATGATGCTCTCTGCGCTTTTAACGGACCTCTGAGACTATCACAGTGCAGGTGCATTTATACGGAGACTTGATTACACACAGGTGGATTGTATTTATCATCATTAGTCATTTAGGTCAACATTGGATCATTCAGAGATCCTCACTGAACTTCTGGAGAGTGTTTGCTGCACTGAAAGTAAAGGGGCTGAATAATTTTGCACGCCCAATTTTTCAGTTTTTGGTTTTGTTAAAAAAGTTTGAAATATCCAATAAATATCGTTCCACTTCATGATTGTGCACCACTTGTTGTTGATTCTTCACAAAAAATACAGTTTTATATCTTTATGTTTGAAGCCTGAAATGTGGCAAAAGGTCGCAAAGTTCAAGGGGGCCGAATACTTTCGCAAGGCACTGTATTAAATCAATATTTTGCGCTTCTACAAAATAAACCGAATAACCAGAGCTCATATTTTCAGTATATTGAATCAAACCCTTTCTAGTGTTATTGTAGACGTGTTTGCAGCAAAAAACTGAGTGTTTGCAAATATTTCTAATTCAAGCATTCATTTGTAAAAAAAGGCCTGGAAAGAATAACACCCCTCCACAGTACAGGAGTGTAGTATATCAAGTCCCAGGTTCCTCTCTACACTGATTCATGGAGTAGACGTCAAATATTGGGCAGTTTCTTTCGCTCATGAAATCAACAGAAAACATAGCGTCAAATGAGGCGTTGCGGCTCAGATGCACTCGGTTGTTACGTAAGATAATATTTGGCAGAAGAGTGATGAGATGTTAATTTTTTCAGCGTCACTAAAGCAGCTAGACTACAGCATTAGGACGGTTCTGGTCTGAGGACTGAGGACACGTGTGTCTGTGTGTTTGTGTGTGTGAGAAAGAGTGTATGAGAGAGTATGAATGTGAGAAAGGTGTGTATGCGTGCTTGTATGTGCATGCTTGTATGTGCGTGGCAGTGACACCCAAGCACAGAGACTGGCCCTGCAAGGCTGATTTATGACCCAGAGCCCTGCAGAGACGCATCCTCTGGATAGTATGTTTTCCCACTGAGAGAAGAGAGCCAGGGAGGGCCTGGGGAGAGCAGACCTACCTGGGTTCAAATACTATTTAAACTCATTTGAAATACTGTATATGTGATTGATTGAGCTTACCTGCTGTGATGTAACCAACAGAAAAGTCTCAAAAGGGCATAACCCGCCCACCTGGAACTCCAGGCAGGGTAGAGAAAACACTCAAAGTCTTTGAAAGATTTTAAATATTATTTGAACCCAGGTCTGGGAGAGAGAAGAGCATTTGCAGAGAACCTGTGGAGAGTGCTCACCCTCACTGACCTAGAGTCTGTGCTGTCCGTCAAGCGTCCAGGAGGAGAGGCCCTCCTCTGAGGAGCCAGAGACAGCACTCTGCCTGGCGGGGTCAAAGTCCAGACACATGACGGGCTCATGGTGGACAGCTGCATTGCTCAGCACGGACCTCTGTGATACGTCCCACAGTGCCAGGTAGCGGGAGGGGGGGGGGGGGGGGGGTGAGGAGAAAGGCAAGAGAGAGACAGGAAGGGAGAGAGAGGGGGGAGAGAAAGGGAGAGACAGAGTGAGAGAGAGAGAGAGAGAGAGAGAGAGAGAGAGAGAGAGAGATAGAGAGAGAGAGAGAAAGAGAAGGAGCAATAGATAAATCGCATATGAGAAAGAGTAAGTTGAGAAGGAGGGGGGAGAAAAAGGGAATAGGAAGAGAGAGGGAGAGATAAGTTACTACAGAAGCCACAGGGCTGTGCAGAAAGCGCAGGGGTTATCTGTATGAGAGCACACTGACACTGTGGGACCATTACTCTCCCACTGGCCTGGCAGACAGATTATTACAGTGCTCGTCACTTTACTCCTCATCTGTATCCCTCCCTGTAGGATCAGACCTGCTGCTGCATATAGACCCTCACCAGGGTGTTCGACCTGACTGCAGTTCGGTGTCTTAACTGACTTCAGTGGGCATATGCTCACCTTCGATGGCCACTGGCACACTGGAGAAGTGTGCTTTTCACGGATGAATCCTGGTTCAACTGTACCGGGCAGATGGCAGACAGAGTGATGGCGTCGTATGGGCGAGCGGTTTGTTGATGTCAATGTTGTGAACAGAGTGCCCCATGGGGGCGACATCCTGAGGCCCATTGTCGTACCATTAATCCACCGCCATCACCTCATGTTTCAGCACGATAATGCACTGCCCCATGTCGCAAGGATCTGTATACAATTCCTTGATGTTGAAAATGTCCCAGTTCATGGCCTGCATACTTACCAGACATGTCACCCATTGAGCATGTTTGGGATGTTCTGGATCGACGTTCATGACAGCATGTTGTAGTTCCCGCCAACATCTTCGTACAGCCATTGAAGTGGAGTGGAACAAGATTCCACAGGCCACAATCAACAGCCTTTGATCAACTCTATGCGAAGGAGATGTGTCGTGCTGCATGAGGCAAATGGTGGTCACACCAGATACTGACTGGTTTTCTGATCCAAGCCCCTACTTTTTTTTAAAGTTATCTTTCAATTGACTGATTTCCTTATATAAACCATAACCCAGAAAATTATTTTTTTTCAGTGAATATTTTTTTCTACGAAAATTAATAAAAAATGTAAAGCAGAAATGTCTTGAGTCAATAAGTATTCAACCTCTTTGTTATGGCAAGCCTAAATAAGTTCAGGAGGACAGAAATGTAATGACTACCTCATATCTGTACTCCACAAATACAATTATTTATCTGTAAGGTCCCCCAGTCGAGCAGTGGATTTCAAAAAGAGATTAAACCACAAAGACCAGAGAGGTTTTCCAATGCCCTGCAAAGAAAAGCACTGGTTGATAGATGGGTCAAAAAATGAAAAAGCAGACATTGAATTTCCATTTGAGCATGGTGAAGTTATTAATTACACCTAGTCACCACAAAGATACAGGCATCCTTCTGAACTCCTTACTAAGTTGCCGGAGAGGAAGGAAACTGCTCGGGGATTTCACCATGAGGCCAATTTAAAACAGTTTAATGGCTGTGATAGGAGAAAACTGAAGATGGATCAACAACATTGTAGTTACTCCACAATACTAACCTAAATGACAGAGTGAAAAGAATGAAGAATGAAACCTGTACAAAATAAAAATATTCTAAAACATGCATCCTGTTTGCAACAAGGGACTAAAGTAAAACAGCAAACAATGTGTCAAAGAAATGAACTTTATGTCCTGAATAGAAAGTGTTATGTTTGGGGAAAATCCAACACAACACATCACTACCACTCTTCATATTTTCAAGCATCTTGGTGTCTGTATCATGCTACGGGTACGCTTGTCATCTGAAATTATTTTAGGATAAAAAGAAACGGAATAAAGCACAGTCAAAATCCTAGAGGAAAACCTGGTTCTGTCTGCTTTCCAACAGACACTGGGAGACATATTCATCTTTCAGCAGGACAATAACCTAAAACACAAGGCCAAATACACACTGGAGTTACTTACCAAGACCGACACTTTGTCATTATGGGGTATTGTGTGTAGATAGGTGAGATTTTTTATTTATTTAATCCATTTTGAATTCAGGCTGTAACACAACATGTGGAATAAGTCAAGGGGAATGAATACTTTATGAAGAGAAATTACATGTCTACCGCAATTACCTTGTACCCCTGCACATCGACTTGGTACTGGTACCCCGTGTTTATAGCCAAGTTATCGTTACTAATAGTGTATTTATTTCTCATGTTATTATTTCTCATGTTATTATTTCATTTTCTTTCTCTCTGCATTGTTGGGAAAGGCCTGTAAGTCAGCATTTCACTGTTAGTCTACACCTGTTGTTTACGAAGAATGTGAAAATAACATTTGATTTGATTTCACAGACATTCTCTATACACTGAGTGCACAAAACATTAGGAACACCTTCCTAATATTTAGTTGCAGCCCCCTTTGCCCTCAGAACACCCTCAATTCGTCAGGGCATGGACTCTACAATGTGTTGAAAGCGTTCCACAGGGATGCTGGCCCATGTTGACTCTAATGCTTCCCACAGTTGTTTCAAGTTGGCTGGATGTCCTTTGGGTGCTGGACCATTCTCGATACACACGGGAAACTGTTGAGCGTGAAAAGCCCAGCAGCGTTGCAGTTCTTGATACACTCAAACCGGGGTGCCTGGCACTTACTACCCTGTTCAAAGGCACTTAAATATTCACTCTCTGAATGGCACATATACACAATCCATGTCTCAATTGTCTCATCTACACTGATTGAAGTGGATTTATCAAGTGACATCAACAAGGGATCATAGCTTTCAGCTGGATTCACCTGATCAGTCTGTCAAGTTCCGAATGTATTGTATAGTCAGTATATATACTACAGTATACTAGTGCACACCCAGATAAGAGTCCACCCCCATGATCCTTTTACTATGCCTTTACTGGCTGCCTGAGAAGGATCCCTGGTATTACCTGAGACAGGGAAGAGGAGAGGTGTTATACGGAGGAATATGGTGTACTCCTAAATCAGTTGAGTGGATGAAAACATAAAGGTGAGCTGATAAAAGCAGAGGGCTCCATATTAGAAGATTTACAGGGGAGGAGGAGAGCTCCTCGACCCTGCTCTCCTTCTATCCTCCCCTCCCCTCCTCTCCTACCCTTCCCACAGGCCCACCATTCATCTTTCTCGGCAAGTAAAGGCACAGCTCCCTCAGTCTGCAAGCTCTACCCCTTTATGCACCTCCACCTGATGTATGCAAATCAGGGATACAACAACCTATCATTATGTAGTCAAGTGGAAAGAAAAATAGAATGCTGGCAGGTATCGCAACCCAACAAGTTTAGAGGGAGGGTATCTCCATAACTATAACAGAATCTTCAAATAGCATCTATGCTGCTTCTTGTATTGTTTGTGCTCTTCTTTGAACACATCTAGAGGCAGAGCATACCATCAGGCCCGAGCGATAGTGTGCCCTGCATGGAGGCCAGGCTGAAGAAGGAGAGGCACTTTTTCATATGTGTAAGGGGTGCAGAGAGCCGAAGACACTTTTTCCCTTCTCCCCAAGTCCTCTTCTCACTTAACGGTATATTTCCCTTTTCAAGCCTTAAACGAATTATAGACAGATCCGTGTATGTCTTATAAACACATCACTAATGAACGATATCATGAGATTTATGAAAACAAATAAAAACAAGTGAAAATCAACGTTTTTCCTGCCTGCTAGCTGGGCTGTGTCCGTTGCTAAGCATTACCTCCTGCTGCCCCTCAGCCCTTGCACTTCACGTTAAGTGTAGGAGCTCCTTGATTGATGATGTCACAGGGCGAAGGTCGGGGAACCCTGGGTAGACACCTAATTCATTATATCCTCTGTTGCCCCTCTAAAAGAGGGCTCTCTGCTGAAGTAGGACTGATGCTTGAAAAAAAGATTCATCAATATAAAGCACAGCTGGCAAGATAGATGAACACTGAACAGTGTACCCAGAGAGAGTGAGAAGAAAAGTGGGACTGTTATTCCCCATTCAACCCCATCTCCTAGACTGTGTCCCAAATGGCACCCTATTCCCTATATAGTGCTATAGTGCACTACTTTTGACCAGGTCAGTGCACTATACATTGGGTGCAATTTGTGATGCGGCCATTGTTACCTCTTAGTCTTCTGTACAGACCTAGCCTGGCCTCTTTCAGCACTCTTAAGCTTTGCCTCACTGAGTAGAGGGTCAGACTTGTGTCATCACAGCAGCAAGATTTCTGATCTGTTGCCACAAGAAAAGGGCAACTAGTGAAGAGCAAACACCATTGTAAAAACAACTGATGTTTATTAGTATTTATTTTCCCTTTTGTACTTTACCTATTTCTACATCATTACAACATTATCTACATTACAACATCATCTACATTATTACTGTATATAGCCATAATATGACATTTGACAAGTCTTTATTCCTTTGCAACTTTTGTGAGTGTAATGTTAACTGTTTATTTCTGATTGTTTATTTCACTTTTGTTTATTATCTATTTCATTTGCTTTGACAATGTTAACATATGTTTCCCATGCCAATAAAGCCCTTTGAATTAAATTGAATTTAGAGAGAGAGAGGGAAAGCGGGAGAAAGCAAGAAAGAGAGAAGGAGAGAGAGGGAGAAGGAGAGAGAGGGAGAGGCACAGTGAAGTGACTGACCAGGGATAAGGAAAGGTGGGCACCACACCGCATCAGCACATACGGAATCAATCCCATACCGATTCCCGTCCATCCATCCAGTCCCTCTGCAGAGCGCCATGACATCATGGCTCTGGGGCGATGAGCTGAGAGTGATGGATATCTGTATAGGAACATTTCCTTCTGGCCCGCAGCCTCTGTTCATGTTAAAAGCCTTGCACATCATACATCACCGTCTACCGGCATCCCTCCCCGAGCCCACATCTCACATCTCCCCTCCTCTCTGCTCCGGACAACATATGGAGGCACTTTCTCCTTCTGCATCTCTACCACTTGACGGCCTCATAGCAAATCAGATTGCAGATTGAGCTTGTTTACCTTCCAGACCTTGTTCTGAATGCTTACATTAGAGAAGGCTGGGGAGGGGAGAGGGGGAAGAAACGCAGAGAGAAAACCTAAAATAGGGGAAGCCTAAACCAAAAGAAAGTGCTACTTAATATGACATTTAACCTTTTCCAAACTTCCAGCGGTGAGCGTTTAAAAGCCGGCAATAAATCTGTTCTCAGTTCTCAGTCAGTATGATGGAGGATCCCTACTCTCACTCTCAGTTACAAGATATAGGGAGGAGAGGAGAGAGGAGATGGAGAGAGAGGGAGGGAGAGAGAGAAAAGGTGAGAGAGAGAATGAGAGAGAGAGGGAAAAAGAGGAGAGAAGACTCAGTGTCTTCCCCCCCGGTGTGTGTGAAAGGTTGAGGAAACAGCGGGCTGCACCAGCAAGGATCATGTGTATAACGAGGCGACAGTCTTGAGATTGATTGACAGAATGTGTGAGGTGGCTGAGCCTACTGTAGTCCACAACACTTGGTTAACACATCATCCCCTTCACCCACGAAGACAAACACACATACAGTTTATCTCGCATGCACACATACTAACACACACCTACATTTATTAAAACCCACCTCTGCATTTCCCTTTGGTGGGTAAGCTTTTACGTCTATCTCCACTATCTACACATTGCAGCAAGTTTCCGACTAGCTCTGTGACAGTTCCAAGACGATTCCTTGCCTGGTGATGAGATGATCAAACTGGAATTATTTAATATCACCTGGGTTTTGTGCTTGTCAGAATTAATAGTGTCAGAATGAATAGTTTTGTTTTCTGGCAGTCAACCCTGAAACGGGATTGGCTTCCAACATAAGATGAAAGGATAGAGTAAAAGGACCCAACTCTACGAAACCAAAGAAAACAAACAGTATTAGGCAACAGAGGGACAATTAGCATTGATGTCTGGTGATCCACCCCATACCGCCCAGGGTCAACATACACGCATGCACACGTACACACACACACAAACATAGATTCATGTTGACACTAAACTCCCCATGCAGACCCAAACCACCAACTGTCGTCAACAACCAGCAGCAATTCATTAAACGTCTTGCATAAGCAGAAAATCATAAATACCGCAAAGCAAAAAATCTGAATTAACTGTGAAAATAATTACAGGTCTCTTTAATAGGGGGGGAATAAAACTTTTGACAGTATTTACAAAACAGAGGAGGAGGGCGAGGGATCTTTAGATGTGATGCACAGCTGGCTGGCGGGTAGAGCGAGGGCTGGTTGGGTGGCTGATATATCTCTGTTGAACCCCAGCCCTTCTACACATTGTAATTACAGTGTTGGGACTCAACGTCCTGAATCGAAAAAGGCGCTGGAAAAATGGCCCGGGACAACGTATAGCTAGCTATAAATCATCGCGCCAAGAGGAGTCTTCTCAATTATTTGTTGACATATCTTTTATGTATGTGTCTTGTCGAGGGCTCTCGAACAATCTGTTTATAACCAGTAAAAATAGATACATTTAGGAGGAAGAAAGAGAGGAAGGGAAGGGAAAATATTTTTTCATTTTATGGCCATAAGTGAACAGACTGAACATTACAGTGCCATGCAGTGAGGTGAGGATAGTACTGTTAGCTTGCTGTAGATACAGGTTGCTGGACGCTAGATTGTGTCCCAAATGGCACCCTATTCCCTTTATAGTGCACTACTTTTGACCAGGGTCAATAGAGCTCTGGTCAAAAGTAAAGCACTATATGGGGGATAGTGTGCCTTTTGGGATGCACACGGTGACTTGCTACTGGGAGAATAGGACAGTGTATTCGCTACCAGTTACCTGCCATAGCTTGATACACATATCCCTTCCCAGCTTGGCTTGTGGCATGGGGGAGCTGACTGGGCAGGTCAATTATCTTTACCTGTAGGAAGAGGGACAGTCAAACACTGAAAAGCTGATTTCTAAATGTTTTAACGGTTATTAGATTCAAACTAAATAACTAACTATCCCACCTAGGCAATAAATGCCTACTCCACCCTAGACCCCAGTCACACACACAATGCCCAATCATAGGCTCCCTAGTGGCGCAGTGGTCTAAGGCACTGCATCTGAGTGCAAGAGGCGTCACTACAGTCCCTGGTTTGATTCCAGGCTGTATCACATCCGGCCGTGATTGGGAGTCCCTTTGGGCGGCGCACAATCGGCGAAGCATCGTCTGGGTTTGGCCGGGGTAGTCCATGATTGTAAATAAGAACTTGTTCTTAACTGACTTGCCTAGTTAAATAAAAGTTCAATAAAAACATAGAAAAAAATAAGCTACAGCTGGCCATCGTTCTTGCAACCAACAGTGAAGAACAGAGGCAAGGCAAACTTTAGGCCAGGTGCCAGTCATTTTTTTTGTGTCTTTTATTTTCATTAATCAAGTTCAAACTTGAATCCCTCGTTTCAGTGCACAACAGGAAACTACAAGAAAACGTATGTAGTAAAACACAATGGGAGGACATAACAGCTTTACACTTTATGGGCTTACGTCTTACTACTTTCAACTACTACTAGGCTCTGATCCATCAGGCAGACAGAGCTGTACTACAGTCTATAATAAATCCTAATAAGACCTGACCTCCTGACGCAAGTGTCGTTTTCCTGACCTAGACACACTGTCATTGACTCTGATAAAATACACACAGTCTAATGAAAGCTCATTAGAGAGAGAGGGAGAGAGACAGAGAGAGAGAGAGAGAAAGAGGGAGGGAGAGAAAAGGAAGAGAGTGTGAGGGAGAGAGTGAGAGAGAACATTAGATATCATGAGGGAAAGGGCGAGTGAGAGAGAGAGAGACCCTATTAGCTACAGCTACTCACAGTCTCTCTCTGTCTGACTTCCCTATGGCCACACTACTCAGTCTCTCTGACTGATCCAGAGAGAGAGAGAGATACATCCTCATTAAGGCTGAGAATAAACATCCTGTTTAACAGACCAATCAGATTAAATATCCTGTTTTAAAGGACCAATCAGATTACACATCCCATCTAACCAGCCAATCAGAACAAACATCTGTTTAAGGAAGCAATCTGTATTTTATCGGGGTGCCACATCTGTGCCATGTTTACCCCTGAGCTAATAGCCAGACAAAGAGGGCTTTAAGGAGCAGCCTCTCTCGCTGTGCCTCAGGTGGAGTGTTCTTGTGTGGCACACACACACACACACACACACACACACACACTTATGCCCATAAATTAAACACCCACTCTATTAATTAATGCTTTTTCAATGGCAGCAATCCGCTGGCAGCGAGCAGTAAACATTAAACCTACCTGCCTCCTAAATTGATGGTGCTGCTCCTTCCTTTCAATCCCCCTCTGGCTCGGATCTACACCATGCTTTGTGGCTGTGTGTGTGGAGGCATGGGTCTAAATCTATGATTAGGATCCCCTGGGAAAGGCATGGATAACAGTGGGGCAGCCAGGGGTGGGACAGGAGAACGGGACAGTGATAAGAGAGGATGTGTGTGTGTGTGTGTGTGTGTGTACCTGCATGTAGTCACAATGGCATTATTGAGGGTGCTGGGCTTGAAGGCGTCCCGTTGACTCGTCCAGCCTGTCTCTATAGTGGTGGCATGTTTGGCTGGATCGAGTTACTAGCCTGTCGCTTTCATGTGAGGCTTCATTAGAGCAGGGTGAGTAACATGAATCTGGAGGCAATGAAGGTGCCTGAAAAGCTGCCTGTCGCCTCCCAGCCCTGCTTCACTGCACACTGACTGGACTGGGCTATGGCTTTCCACTACCGTCTCATACCCTAACAAACACAAATGAAAGCAAGGGGGAAATGTGTAATAATTTGTCTGTCATTGGCTGATGCACTCTAAACCGTGCCTACTCACAAGTTTCTTTCAGACAGGTCATGAGGAGAGGAAAGTGACACAATACAGCACTTCCATGAACCTAAATTGTTATGTGTTGACAGGTGTATTATCAAAAGTTGCACTGTAACTCATGAACAAACAGCAAATATCCAGGACATCATCTCCCTCTCTTATCCCCCCCTCCCCTCCCTCTCTCATCTCCTCCCCTCCCTCTCTCGCCTCCTCCCCTCCCTCTCGCCTCCTCCCTCTCTCTCCCACCCACTCCCCTCCCTCATCTCCTCCCCTCCCTCTCTCGCCTTCTCCCTCTCCCATCCCTCCCTCCCCTCCCTCCTCCCTCTTTCGCCTCCTCCCCTCCCTCCCTCTCTCACCTCCTCCCCTCACTCACCCCTCCCACCCACCCACTCCCCTCCCTCTCATGCCTCCTCCCCTCCCTCTCTTACCCCCTCCCACCCACTCCCCTCCCTCTCTCGCCTCCTCCCTCCCTCTCTTATCCCCTCCCTCCCTCTCTCATCTCCTTCCCTCCCTCTCTTACCCCCTCCCTCCCTCATCTCCTCCCTCTCTTACCCCCTCCCCTTGCTCTCCCTCTCGCCCCTCCCTCTCTCATCTCCTCCCCTCCCACCTCCTTTCCTCCCGTTCACCTCCTCCCCTCCCCTCCCTCTCCCACCCTCTCTCACCACTCCCTCACCTCTCTCCATCCCCTCCATTTCTCATCCCCTCCATTTCTCACCCCCTCCCCTCCCTCTCCCACTCCCATCTGTCGTGTCTTTGGCATCATTAAACTGAAGACTTATTTGTATCAAATAAATTCTCTGTAATTATTATTATGTGATTAAACTAACTTAATCATGTAAATGTAATTAACTAGGAAACAGTAGATATGGTTACAAGGAAATGATAGGGGATGTGCCCTAATGGGCTTAACCGGCATGGCGGCTTGGTAGACAAAGGGACTGAGAAGGGCGCGAAAGATAAAAGACACTACAAGTTGATAATTATAACCATTGAAATGCTAATCCTTTGCACATGAACACTCACTCATTCTGGAATAATTGCAATCAATATATATATTTACGCTCAGTGTGTCGTCGTGATCTCTGTTGGAGAGTTTGTCCGCCCTCTCTCTCTCTCTCTCTGCCGTGGTTAGAATGGATAGTTCAAAGTAACATTCAGCAACGTTGTTATAAAATACATGTTTTGGCGGTTGTCTGTCCTCGCATTCACGGGTAAATCATTTCTAGCTGCAGACTAGTAATCAGTATCGAAGAGTAGCTCTTATTCTGTCAGATCGAT
This sequence comes from Oncorhynchus mykiss, assembly GCF_057628025.1. Taxonomy (NCBI): domain Eukaryota; kingdom Metazoa; phylum Chordata; class Actinopteri; order Salmoniformes; family Salmonidae; genus Oncorhynchus; species Oncorhynchus mykiss. The sequence goes on along the minus strand of NC_143032.1, from coordinate 66,956,081 downwards.
AGTCTAAGAGTTTAACCACGTGGTATGGTTAACTTGTTATGCTGCATCCCTTGTTCTCAATTTCCGCCTGAAGATATACCCTAAATCTAACTGCCTGTAGCTCAGCCCCAGAGGCAAGGATATGCATATTCTTGGTATCATTTGAATGGAAACATTCTGAAGTTTGTGGAAATGTTAATTGAATGTAGGAGAATATAACACAGTAGATCTGGTGGAAGAAAAGAGAAAGAAAGAGCATACGTTTTCTGTTTTTTATTGTTGTAGCATCATCTTTCACATGTACTAGAATAGCCACACAGTCAGATATGATGCTGGAGATATTGATGGATAACACAAGAGGGCAACTGTAGGTGTGCAAAGTTTCAGATTGATAACTTCAGGAATGGGTGAGCTACATGACATTTAGCATGAAGTCACCCAGGTGTCCCACACAAGTTGCCCAAATGTACCCAAGTGGCCGAATTGGTGAAATGATCTATAACTATATACAACAGTGCAAATAACTATAAACAACATATCAAAAATCAATTCTAACACACAATTTTTTAAATAAAAATGTTTAAAAAAATATTAGAATTTAAAAATAAATAAAAAACAGGGGTAGACCCTTTGGAAGTCCTCTACACAATATTTTGCTGCCTGTGCCATGTCCCATAGCAGTCTCTTTCTGCTGTAAAGCAGAGGCAAACTGAACAAGTGGTGCAGGTGATGGGGGACATTATGCGACACAGAACACAACGACGCCTCCATGTGCCCTTTTGGCCCTGAGGCACAGTCATGCCTGCAGTAATGAACTTTGGCATATGAACACCACTGGAGGCAGGAGTAGAGGGGGCAGAGGTAGAGGGGGCAGAGGTAGAGCGGGAAGAGGTAGAGGGGGCAGAATGTAATGCAGTGGACTTTTTGCTATAGCCAGCAAGCTCCCGGATGAGCAGCTCCCTGAAGGCTAGCTGTAAGATGGGGGTCTGTCCACAGCTTTTCGCCATTTACTTCTGCAGGATGAAGGAATTCACCACAGCAATGTCTTGTACCATTTATTTGTTGTATGGAGAACATTGTAGTACCCTAACAGTGCGTCTGATAGGTCTACACCTCCCATGCTCTTGTTGTAGTCCTTGATGGCTGCAGGAATGGGGACATTTTTGGTGGTCCATGCCCCAGTAGCGTCCTTCACACGCCTGACGACGTGATCGCCACTGAAGGACTTGTGGATAGTGGAGCACATCACCACCTCTCTCTCTGGTGTCCATCCACTTCACAAACAGCAGGCCATCTTCATGGATCCATCGCATGGTACCCCACTCAGCCAACTTAGACATGTAATTTATCTTAGTCTTCGGAAAGCCCACTCTGTTGGTCCGAATGGTGCCACAAACCCACACCTCCAGCTTCCTCAGGTCTGCAAACAGGGTAGGGCTTGTGTAAAAGTTGTCCACAAAGAGTTTGTAGCCCTTCCCCAGCAGTTGAAAATCCAATAACTCCATTACAGAGTCATAGCTAAGTCCTTTACCAGTCGCACAAGTGTTCTTCCCCTCATAGACAAAAAGATTGCATGTGTACGCACACACAGAATCAGCCAAAACAAACAGCTTGTAACCCCACTTAGTTGGTTTGTTACGCATGTATTGTTTTAGGCAAATTCTGGCCTTTGAGGCTACCATCCTCTCATCTATGGACAAGTTCTGGGCGGGCTGAAAATGGATCTTGCAGGCCTCAACCATGCTGGGGTAGAGAGGTTTGACTTTGCAGAGCCTATCAAACTTTGCGGTGCCTCTCCTCCTGTCATTCTCCTCATCAACTTCTGGGTCACTGATGTGAAGCGCCCGTGAGATATTTAGAAACCTTGTAGAGGACATGACAGTGGGGGGGAAGGCAGTTGAGAGAGTGGGGATGTTTTCCAGTAATCCTTTAGGGTTTTTAACTTCACCAGCCCCATGTAAATTACCAGTGAAAGCTAGCATAAAAGGTCTGACATGGAAATGGGCTTCCATGCCTTTCTTTTTTTCTTTCTTTCCTGCTTGCTTCCTAGCCCCATACATGTTAGTATTACACACCAGGGAATCAACAACTGCCGGGGTGAAAAACAGTTGAAAAAGTTGCATGGGGCTGTATTTCGATGTCATGTCGAGCTGAGGTCCTGGTGGCCTTTTTGGTCTGAATATTGGAGGACGTGGCTCCACATCCTCCTCCAGCACAGAGTGCCATTGCCCCTCTACCTCTCTGCCAGCAGGTTCCACACTTCCCTTCCTCCGCTTCTTTGTTACTGTCTTCACACCTCTAGATGGCCGGGCGGGGGTAGGTGTGGAGCCGGAGACAGCAGGAGTCCAGCTGGATGAACCCGCTTCAGTGGGGGATGGGCACCTTGGCACCGGGGGCTCCCAGTCAGAGTCGCTATCACTGTGAAAGAAAACATAAAAAAACATTTGTATTGTATGAGCCTTTTATCATCACATAAAATAAACATATATGTATTGTATAGAGCAGAGGGAACAGTCACTAAGGTCAAGTGCTGTTCCATTCAACTCCAGCCATTGTTATGGGCCTGCCCTCCTCCCAACAGCACCCAATGGCTATTTCATATGGAAATGGAGAGGAGTAGCAGGCGCAGTGTCCCTGTGTGTGTTTGCTGGTCTACTCCATTCTATTTGAATAAAAAATGGAAAATATATTTTTCTGACATGGAATATATATATGTATATATACACACACACCCAAACAAACAAAAACACACACACACACATACCCAAACAAACAAACAACACACACACTATGTATAGCCAATGTGTAATTTACACATTTCATCACACATTTCATTGCAAATTGCAAAAAAATAAAATAAATAAAAAAATATTTTTGCAAAAAAAAAATGTATATTTCAAACAACGGCATTAGCACTTACCAGTCCAGAATTACGTCCTGTCCTTGCAGAAACATCTCCTCAATGTTTGAATCATAACTGTGTTCACTCAAAGATTCTTCAAACAACAAATCTGTCTCACTTTCTCGATCAATCTCTTCTATAATCTGGTGCAAATCTGTATACTTAGATTCGGACTTCGCTTTTCCTGATTTATTCGCCATGATGTCTTCAATGAAATCGTTGAAAAAACACTTTCCAAAATACTGCTTCCAAAATACTACTTTCCAAAACACTGCTGTGCGTAACGAGCGTGACTGCAACTAGTCTGATGGTCAATGGCGAATGAAGTTCGTTATGCGTGCGTTTACAACAATGTCCACATAGTGAAAAGACCTGAAGGCTGGTATTGTCAGAGAGGTAGTTAGTTTGTTACCTGATGAGGGTGTCTCTGGAGTGAAGAGTGTTGAGCAAGATGACAGAGGCTCCAGATTGACCTTCTAGAACCCTGTCAGCTCTCCTGGTGGTCAGGTTCCACACATGGACTAAGCCCTTGGCCGGAACTACCCAACACACCATTCAACTTGTTACTCTGGTTATCAATAACGAAGTTAAAATTTACTTTAAAAAAAATCTAAGTTAAATACTAGAAATCATCATTGTTCAGTGATGAGAGTAATTAGTCTGATAAACTAATATAGAGATCCAGGACCTCCAGCCACCCAAGCTACGGTGTCGGACCAACAGGCACCGAGACAGTTTCTACAAACAAGCCAATGACTGCTAAATAGCCAGACTGCTAAATAGCCAATAAATGGTAACTGAACTACAGTGGGGCAAAAAAGTATTTAGTCAGCCACCAATTGTGCAAGTTCTCCCACTTAAAAAGATGAGAAAAAAAAATCCAGAATATCACATTGTAGGATTTTTAATGAATTTATTTGCAAATTATGGTGGAAAATAAGTATTTGGTCACCTACAAACAAGCAAGATTTCTGGCTCTCACAGACCTGTAACTTCTTCTTTAAGAGGCTCCTCTGTCCTCCACTCATTACCTGTATTAATGGCACCTGTTTGAACTTGTTATCAGTATAAAAGACACCTAGCCTATCAGAAGCTTCTAAAGCCATGACATTATTTTCTGGAATTTTAAAGGCACAGTCAGCTTAGTGAATGTAAACTTCTGACCCACAGGAATTGTGACACAGTGAATTATGAGTGAAATAATCTGTCTATAAACAATTGTTGGAAAAATGACTTGTGTCATGCACAAAGCAGATGTCCAAATAGACTTGCCAAAACTATAGTTTGTTAACAAGAAATGTGTGGAGTGGTTGAAAAACGAGTTTGAATGACTCCAACCTAAGTGTATGTAAACTTCCCACTTCAACTGTATGTTCTTTTGTGGTAATCATTTGAGAACATCTAGGCCTAATAGACAGAAAGTCTATCTATTCACTATGATGTTACTACAAAAAAGGCCTGCGGGCATTAGGTGAAGAAGTGGAAGAGATCTCTCTTCCTCCAGTCCTTCTAGGCCTAGCCTACACGATAAGAGCTGCTCTTTATAAATACGTCATAAATCACACCATATGACAGCTTAATTACTGTAAACACAGAGAGATTCAGCCTTTTCAGTCAAGTTTTGATCAACAGGCACATCTCCAAAGGCAGCAGAAGCACATAGGCTTTTATGTTCATTGTAGGTAGGGCTGCTTGGGAAATCCACCCAACCACAAAAATGCAGAGGAAATTATGTGTCAATGTTAAATCACACCGATATGTTGACGACTAGAATGACTAATTCTCTGTGATGGCTTCATAAAACAAACCAGAGCCAAGAACAAATAGGAAACATGAGAATTGGCCTATTTTGTTTAAACTAATAGACCTCTATATTACTCCTTAAGTCATCTTCATTTATAATCACCATCCCAGCCCCGCCTCCTGCCCCTACTCTTATAGGCTAACCCTTGCCCTCCACATCGGCACACGCTGAAACAGGTTTTTTGAAGAAGCTCATTTCAGAAGGTTAGTGGTTAAATTGTCCATGTTAATCTGTGAAGCGGAGAGACGGACCTCTGGACAGCCTCCCTAATTAAGAAGAGGGCACCACAGTCACGGTTTCACTTTAACCCCTCACAAAGACCACAGTCATCCCCAGGCCCAGACCACTATCCCATTACCACAGCTTCAGCCAGGCAGTCACCACTATCACACTAACTATTATACTGAGTCCACTCAAGCAGAGAAGGGAGCCACCACTAGTATCCCACAGCTAGGCTCCGCTCATGCAGAGAAACAGGGTCCCTGAAGCTGGAATCGGTCATTGCATCATCAGGACTTAGGCTACCAGAAACCTGGGTTATCCTACATCATATGCATATTATTAGGCCAATCAATGGCTCTACCATAAAGAACCTAATAAAATGAAGCACTGTGCAAAATTGGGAAGGAAAAATGGCAGCAATAGTTTGTGAAGAGCCATTAGGTAAGCCAGACCGGAGGTTGTTGTCAATGTGAATAGGTGGGAAGCCCAGGTTACATTCCATAGCTAGAGCTCAGAGCTGAGCTGTTTCTGTATGTGACAGGGAGGCTCACCCTGATAACAGGTGGATTAAGGTACCCTTATTGTACTCCTGCAGCTGTCTCTGAGCTGGGCTGAGGCTCCACCAGTCTGGAACTGCACTGTGCATTCGTTGTGTAAAAACTGACTGCCTGGGCCATAGAACATTCCTCCTGTGGCCAACTGCCTGCATGTCAATCAAGCATGGGGGTGTGATTGAGCGATTGACAAGGAAACCGGTGCAGTTGGGAGTGGAGTAATGTCACTTAATCACTGAGTAGGGCGCCTGCCCAGCCTGCATCCCTACCCAGCCACTACTTCCTCAGTCCACATCATCTGTTTAGTGATGTCAGCATTTCCAGAGCCACTGCCTGTGACTGCCCCATCAATGGAGCTGCTGGGGTGGAGGGTTGTTAGCAAGTCACCCCCCCAAAAACAATACAAACATGTGGGAGTCTGTGGGAGGCAGCAACAGTAGACAAATAAACAGTCCTGTGACAAGGTGTCACTCAAATCCATTCAGAGGCTCTTCAATTGTTTCACGTTAACCTGGAAAGGCAACCAAGCAGACAAAGCGCTACTCCCCTACTAAGTAAGGGCTGTCCCTGTGTGTGACTGTCTCACCAAGCTGATGTGTTTAGTCCTAAAGTCATGAAATGTGCAGAGTACATTGAGCGGAATTACTGCTTCAATAAATACATTTAAGTTGGCAAAAAAAAATCATCAGACAGCGATGCTTTACTGTGCTACATGCTATAAGTACCATCACTGAGTAAAAAATACTTATTGGAACTCGAAATACCCCTACATTTCAAAAATGATCAAAACAACAGATAACCATTAAACCGGTGGGTTGGTCAGGAATGTTTCTGATAGCCTACCTGCTGCTGGATCCCACAATTACAGAGCTCTTATATAAAAAAAAGACCATATTAGAAACATCTAGGAAATTACAAAACGGTTATTTAAATCTGTGGGATGGAAGGGAATAATAAATCAGATTGACTGAATAATATACCGGAGCTCCTCCGGACCAGAGCTGCCTGCCTGCCTGCCCCAGTGGAGCCAGGCACCGAGGCCTGGAGAAGCTTGAGGCTCCTACTGGCCCTGTAACAGATAAGACAGCTATAGTAATCTGACTCTAAGTCTGTGGATAAAGGCAGTTTGTGTCTTCTCTTCCCCTCTGTCAACACCTGCGGGGTAATTAGGCCTAATTATGAGAGAGAGAGTCCGCTTCCCCTTCATGTTATTAAATAAGAGCCAGCTCCTCCAGCCAGGTCTCTCTCAACACCGGCAAGGGGCTGGCGACCTTCAGATCAAACGTAGCCACTATCTGCGGCCCCCTGCTTCGCGGAGCTCCATGCTTATGAAAAGGGGGATTGGATTGGGAGCCGTGTCGTTGTGATATGGAGCTTCAGAGCACATTCCTTCCCTGGCTCTTTGGAGTTGGTAGCGAGCTGAGATGCAGCTACCCACCTGGGTAGCCTCCTGTCATATTCTGCCATTCATAAATATGAGCGTGACACACAGATCACAGGGAGGTTGTTATGGAAACTATACCCTGTCTCACAAAAACCCATTACGCAGAGAAGACAGGGCCAGAGTCCCATGATCTGATTACAATCATCAACAAATATGAGATTTGATATAAATTATGACAATGACAAGCACTTTGCAGATCATTCACACACATGCATTCTGGATAGGCTGCTTGTACAGCACATTTTAAGCAACAACAATACATTTTACTACAGCTTTGACATACTTGGCTAAACGCACTATGGACGGTTCCATGGCAAGTAAGAAATCCCTCCTTCAGTGAGATCATACCTCAGCTATTAGTCATTATGTTCTTTATCATAACAGTCTTATCTTGTGTTTCCCCCTATTCTCTCCATGGGCATTTCCATTTCACTGACTCTTTAAGCATTAGTGAGCCTTTCTTCCAAGACCCTCCCACCATCCCCGCCACTAACTTAAAATTATCCAGAGGAAACCAACATGCTGAATAGAGACCCAGGTCCATTATAAAATTCCAGTTAAATAAACAGCATAGGAAGTGGCAGGGACACACACCCTTTAGTGTGACTGAGCGGCTGGTAGTGGGGGTATCTGTGGTGGAATAGCATAACACCCCAGCCCAGCTAGCCTAGATAGAAGATGAAGTCAGACAAGTGCACCCACACCCACTGTCACTCACAGAGTCAGTGGGGGGAAGAGGAGGCATTGTTCCTGTCAATGGCGTGAATGCTGAACGGGGCCATGGTAGATAAGGGATTTTAATGCCATCCAAGCCTCATTTAGGCAGGCAGGCACTGACGGAGCACTTTGTCACTGCGTTGTTCTGATTTAGGAGGATCCTGACTAAGGCCAACAGGTACCTTCCTCTTTATCTGTTTGTATTATCACCTAATTTCCTCCTTTAGGTGTTTTACCTGAACACTTCAGGATATAGGGTCACAAGAGGATTGGTAGCTCATCACCAGCCTACAGCACTGCTGCACTCCTCTGGCTAACCCCCTCATGTGCCCTCTCCAAGAAATCAAGCTAGACATTAATCACATTTTTTTGCTCTCAATTTAGTCAAATTTAATCACTGTGCTCATTTGCTCTCTTGTATCACAAGTATTCTTACTTACACTTATTGTGTGTACCACAAACCATGTGACAGTCTTCCTTGATGATAGTCTGCTACTAGTATGTTTTGAACAGGAAGCAGGAATCTAGATAGATAGCTAGAGCTGTAAACAAAGTTAGGTAGCTTTCCTTTAGCTACACAGATCCATTCGTAAACCCAGTCAGGTTTTCCCACGGGCTAAGACACTACAATGGTCTGTATTGTCAACGTTATAGAAATTAACATTGTAAAATGCAAAAACAACTAGCTAGCTGACGTTAGGCCAGCTAACACAGGCTAGTTAAGTGCACAAGCTAGCTAGCTATAAGCAGTAGCTCTCCAATGAGTTCAGATAATAGTGATGATATATACTAACAATAGCAAAAACGATACATGATTGTCAGTGTGCATGTAATTGCAATTTTGAAAATTGTGATAGAAGCACATGTCACAAATGTACCTTTGCAAATCAGGGGAAAGAAAAACTAACCGCCTTTGAAATTGAAGAACCCTTGTTTTCAAGAGTCATTCTTATTAGTGCATGAATTTATAGCAGTTAATGGACTGACTTACTGGAACCGAGCCCACTGAGTGACGACTTCTTCTGTGGTTTCTTTTATGGCGGTTGGCAACCAACTCTACGGTGCTCACGGAGTTACTTTTTCCGCTAGTACTGTAAATAAAATCATTCTAATTTCAAAATATTAGCCTACCGTAAATACAATATCAAAACTGCATTAGATTATAATAGACAATAGCAGAATATAATATACGTCATGATATATGATTTCAGATATGTGTGCTGTGTTTTCAATTAATTAATGGTACAACCTAACCTAATTCATACAGCATGTGTATATGAATACCATAAGGACTATCAAAATTGCCCATTTATTCAATCTATCAGATTCAGTCAAAGCATTTGAAAATAAGAAGCCTCCTAAAAAGCCAATCAACATGTAAGGAGGTTATTGATGAATGAAGATAGTGCAATCAAATTATTCTTTGAAAATGTTCAATCTGAGACCTGGATTTGACTTGCGCCAAAAATGTTTTAGACATAGAATCCCTTCAAAGATTGAGTAAATATGCTGTTTCTGGAGAGCACGTATTTACAATAATTTGTGAATGCTGCTAAAAGCTGAGGTTTGAAAAGAGACGGGTAAAACCTGCAAAACCTTTGGCCAGGTATAATACTGAGCAAACAGGAGACTCTTTATTTTTTTCATCCTTTTCAGTCTAATTGTAAAAAGAGAAAAAAACACAAGCCCCTAATCTATAGAGCACACAGTGTCCTTTCATGAGTGTGCTGGGAGAGACCTTTATTTGTCCATTCCAATCATGGAAAAGAGGAGGTTTCAAGCTCGGCTGGATCTGAGCAAGAAGATTAGATGAAACCAGAGTGTTTTAAACCTCTTCAGGGGCCATGGATTAAGGCTGGGTGATGGTTACATTGAGCCATTCCCCTGCACTCCGAACAATAAAGAATTCAAGCTCACAGGTGTTCGGTCAAAAATACTGTTAGGGACCACAGAATAATTTGTCATGAAGAACTCACATGATCTATACAAGCACAGCGTAAAATATTTTGTCCTTATGCAGATTGAAAATATGGATTCTCCACACACTATCATGTATTATAATTTCACATCAACTACAACTGAAAAGAAGAAAAAAATGAAGTGGAAGAATAAGAACCACTTCATCTACCTATACCTAATGAGATGGAGGGACATGTAGATGGTTGATGGAAGGGAGCAAGAAGAGGAGGAGAGAGGGTAAATGGGGGATGTATCCAGTTAAACCAATTACAGCTAATGGAGGTGGCAGGATCGTGACCCTTCAGTGGAGGCCACAGGAACATGTCTGCTGACTGGCCTGGTCAAATGCCATGCCATGCCCTGCTTATCATCAATTATTGGTGGCAGTGTCTCGGTTTACCCCGTGGGGATGACAAGGCCAGCCCAGTGCACCTGGGTGCCAGTGCCCTGGCCTCCAAGAAGGGGAGTACTATGATCATTATTATGCATCCAACCAAGAGAGAAGGGTAAGGAAATCCCTGGACTCACTCTCTCGCTCTGCCTCTCTCGATTCGCCGCACGGGCAAGCAGGTCATCTTACAGCTCATCACCAAATTAGAAAGGCTTTAGGTTGGCCAGACTGGTCGGGTCCTGTTGTTGGTTGGTCCTGATGGTGCAGCCAAACCATAGATAGAAATAGAATCAGTCTACCATTTCCTGACACTCACTCAGCATAGTCTTCTCTTTCATCACAGAGGAGATACACCGACCATCCAGTGCAAAAACAAACTAGACTGCAGCTTAAGTTCATGGAGACGTACCATACAGTAATGGAAACCTACAGCAGAGACATGCATATAAAAGGGTTTAAATATAAATAAATAAACATTTATTGTGCCGTCCAAACTACATTTAAAAACAAAGCGTACAAAAAAATATTGTCTAACTGCCTCATTCTCGTCTCAAAACAGAGGGGAGAGCAATGTCCTGAAGAGGGAGAAAACCCCTCAAATAACACTGCCTGACCCAAGCACAAAACAATTGAGCTATACCACAGTATTTTGATTTGGAATATGCAGCTCAATGCAAAACCCCTTAGTGGTCCAGCAGCAGTGCACAGTGTCTCCGTCTCTGTCTCTGCCATGCTGCACCATGCAGTCTTTCCTCTGGTTCAGAGCCTTTAATGACAGTCCTGATCCCTTACTGACAGTGGAGCAGATTCTCACAGAACTGCAGCCAGCCAGGGCTACGTCTGCATGGCTGTGGGAACTGGCAAGGCTTTTCAACAGCCACCACAGCATAAGCTGTCCATTACAACTACCAGGGAATGCCTGATAATCTCAATTAGTTCATCTTTATATTCAGCTAAACCTTGAGAAGTCACCTTTTTGTTAGGTGTATCATGTTGTCAGTGATGGAAATACCTAAAGAATAGGAGTAGAGATATTAGGATAATGCAGAGTGCTGTGGTGTGTTAAGATATTGGACCACATGTATATAGAGCAGTGGAGGCTGGTGGGAGGAGCTATAGGAGGACGGGCTCATTGTAAAGGCTGGAATTGAATAGATGGAATGGAGTGAAAAGTTGTTTCCATGTTTGATACCGTTCCAATAACTATTTTCCAGTCATTACAATGAGCCCGTCCTCCTATAGCTCCTCCCACTAGCCTCCACTGATCTACAGTCTACTTCCTTAAAGACTTGCCACTATAAGCCACTACCTTTCATTGCACTCACAGAGGAATAATAACTAATGTACATTTGAGGTTATTGTTCATCATGTAGTCAAGTCAAACAAACCATCTTGAGAACTAGGGCAGGGCAGGGACAGTCTTTAACAGATTTTGGCCAATGGGCGACTGTCTATAGTCTTCCCACAATTTATATTGTGAGACTAATGTTTGAAGTTTAGCATTCAATGACCTGGTTATTCCAATGACTAATAATGTTTAAGGATGACTTAGGTTATCATACCCTGCATACACCTCTGTATGAGTGACAGTGGTAGTTGTAACACCAAAACGAGTGGGAGTTAATTGGCCAAATTGAAGCATTGTCAATAGTTTTGTTTCATAAGAAAATCTAGCGTGTGAGAGAGAGAAATATGACGTGTGTATGGGAGGTGGTGATCCATGGGTCCTCCCAGGTCCTGCTGTTTTTTTTGGGCATCAGTGCTGAGGTGAGGTGGGCTGTGGGCTCAGGGTGTGAGCGGAGAGATCGCAGGCCAGGGAGGGTGAGGTGAGACGGGTGAGGCCGGGCCGTGGGGGAGGCAACCTAACACGCTTTTAATGAAGACCCAGGCCTGCTCAGCCTGCCCTGGGGGAGGATAACAGAACATAGCAGATACACTGTCACAATAAGCACCACCACCCCTAAGCAATCCTCCCCTGAACTCGTTGAGAGGGGGAGCACACGATGTCTGAAGTTAATGTTGTTATCACAGGGCTTTGTGAAACTCCCTCTGCTGATGCGGATGGTGCAGCCCTGGCTGGTTCTCATGGTCTCTTACTGTAAGTCAGCCACAGCAGGGAAAGGATGATTACCTTCAAGTTCGCGTCCACGTCCTCTTGACTTTCCCATCCCATTCAGTTGCAGTGGCAGGGCCAACGCTCAAGGAGAGAAAGCTCAACACAACAGGATGCTGTGCCAATAGTACAGTCCTCCACATAATGATCACCCTGCCTATACTCTGGAACTGGGCTCAATTGTAATAGTGTATGACACAGGGCCAAAGGGTTACATTACTAAAACAGTATTTTTGGGAGTACCGAGGTATTCACAACAGCTTTATTTATAGGGACTGTTACAGACACGTGCACACACACACACACACACACACACACACACACACACACACACATCTCATCAGATCATTGCGACAAACAAAATGCCAGAGATAAAAGACTACCGGGGAACACCAGAACAGAAACCAACCAGTGCATGGCATTGTGTGTGTGCAGTTTTAATATGCCGGCGGGCGGTCTCGCCACACACAGACAGACAGCTTGAGCTGGCTAAACAGGAAAGAGGGCATAAATCAGGACCGCCATCGACAGGCACCCCGGGGTTATCCCAGCATGCAATCTGTCAGCGTTGCATGACGATCTCTGAAGCTCTGTCTCTTTCGGTCTATGGACAGGAGCGACAGGACAGTCAGAGGAGAGAAAATGCAATCTGTTGGTTCTGCCAGTCAAACTATCACCCCCTCCCCTCCTCCAAGCTAACTCTCCAGCTAATGTTTTGGCTGTAAAGTGGGGAATAGTGTCATGGCGGGAGGAGATAAGTCCTTGATTTATGGCTGTGTCAGACTGATAACACAAGGGCCCCAGGGCAAACACAGGCAGAAGAGATAGATTTGGAAGGAAATTGTAATATGGACGTTTACACTGCTGCTGCTTTCCCTTTTCCCTCACTGAGTGGGGAGCTTAAAACGAGCTTATAATAAACCGGATGCTTACTTGGGATTTTAAGGTATCTATGAATGCTGACATATGTCTATGAATATTTTGGAAAATACACAAAAATAACCATACAGTGTTATAGCATTTCAAATGATTAATTATACCATTTTAATTAGTCATTGCTATATTTTAGTAAACAAAGCACACCTACAAAAGCATGGGAAAAATATGGGATAGAATACTCTAGAACATATCAAATAATTATTTGCATGCAAGTGTCTGTCTCTCACAACATTGTGTGCTAGGCTCGTGCCTTGTTTAACCCCAAACACCAGTGCAGGTGTTTATTTGTTAGGAAGCAGAGCAGACCCGCTGAAGTAAAAGGCCAATCCTGCTGATCTGTGGGTTTGGCGCAAACACACAGCCTACCTATACTATCGACAATGTCCCTTTGTCATGGGAAATCCACAGATAACTCATTAACACACTTCATCAAGGCAAAGTAATAAAGAAACTTCCTGTGTGGCCAGTCCTGACTAGATTATTTAATAGTTGAGGTAGGTGATTATAATTACTCTATTTTATTGAAGTCAAAACCGCAAAAAATGCTATGTCATATGCCCTTATTATTACAAATGGTCAGAGGCGTTGGTGGCCTATGAAGGATTGTGGTGGCTGGCCGGTGGGGTTAACCAGTTTAGACAAAGAAACATCTCTCTCTGTCAGACATCCCCTCAGGAGATAATGTATTTTAGAAGCCATGTGTAATGAATAAAGTTCCATTCCAGAGTGTATCTGTCCTTATCTGAGGTTGATAAGCCCATTTCACAGCCCTTCACCTCTACTGAGGAGCAGAGCAGAACTACCATCAGGACAGGACTCCACTGTGTTCTGTCAAACTCAGTTTCCCCTCCACCTCAGAGTCAGTTATAAGTCATGTCTTTATCTGGCTGTAACAGGTGTCTGTGGTTCTGGGTGAAAGAGGGGTGACTTGTGGATTAACCTTCTATTGAGAACTATAACAGTTGCCAAAAAGGGTGCAAATCCCCCCTACTGTACTGCGGGTCAGTTGTTGTGAATGGTTGAGACAGACAGCGTTGAGATTCAAGTCAGGGAGTGGTGAAACTGCTGACTAAGTCACAAACTTTATTAAAAACTGTCAGCCGTTGATAACCTTGGCCTTGAAGAACCTACAGAGCTCACCGCCATCAGGACAGTACCAGTCAAAAGTTTGGACACAACTACTCATGCAAGGGTTATTTATTTATTTGTACTATTTTCTACACTGTAGAATAATAGTGAAGACATCAAAACTATGAAATAACTAATGGAATCATGTAGTAACCAAAAAAGTATTAAAAAGATCAAAATATATTTTAGATAGCCTTTGCCTTGATGACAGCTTTGCACACTCTTGGCATTCTCTCAAATAGCTTCCCCTGGAATGCTTTTCCAACAGTCTTGAAGGAGTTTCCACATATGCTGAGCACTTGTTGGCTACTTTTCCTTCACTCTGCGGTCCAACTCATTCCAAACCATCTCAATTGGGTTGAGGTCAGATGATTGTGGAGGCCAGGTCATCTGATGCAGCACTCCATCACTATCCTTGGTCAAATAGCCCTTACATAGCTTGAAGGGTTATTTTGGGTCATTGTCATGTTAAAAAACAAATGATAGTCCCACTAAGCACAAACCAGATGGGATGGCGTATCGCTGCAGAATGCTGTGGTAACCATGCTGGTTAAGTGTGCCTTGAATTCTAAATAAATCCCAGTGTCACCAGCAAAGCACCCACACCTCCTCCTCCATGCTTCACGGTGGGAACCACATATGCAGAGATCATCCATTCATCTACCCTGCGTCTCACAAAGACACAACGGTTGAAACAAAAAATCTCAAATTTGGACTCATCAGGCCAAAGGACATATTTCCACCGGTCTAATGTCCATTGCTTATGTTTCTTGGCCCAAACAAGTCTCTTCTTCTTATTGGTGTCCTTTAGTAGTAGTTTCTTTGCAGCAATTCGACCATGAAGGCCTGATTCACGCAGTCTCCTCTGAACAATTGATGTCGAGATATGTCTGTTACTTGAACTCTGTGAAGCATTTATTTGGGCTGCAATTTCTGAAGCTGGTAACGCCAATGAACTTATCCTCCACAGCAAAGGAAACTCTGGGTCTTCCTTTCCTGTGGTGGTCCTCATGAGAGCCAGTTTCATCATAGCGCTTGATGGTTTTTGCAACTGCACTTGAAGAAACTTTCAAAGTTCTTTACATTTTCCGGATTGACTGACCATGTCTTAAAGTAATGATGGACTGTCGTTTCTCTTTGCTTATTTGAGCTGTTCTTGCCATAATATGGACTTAGTATTTTAATAGTATTTTACCAAATAGGGCCATCTTCTGTATACCAACCTTACCTTGTCACAACACAACTGATTGGCTGAAACGCATTATGGAAAGAAATTCCACAAATGAACTTAAGACACACCTGTTAATTAAAATGCATTCCAGGTGACTACCTCATGAAGCTGGTTGAGAATGTCAAGCGTGTGCCAAGCTGTCATCAAGGCAAAGGGTGGCTACTTTGAAGAATCTCAAATATAAAATATTTTGATTTGTTAACAGTTTTTTAGTTACTACATGATTCCATGTGTTATTTCATAGTTTTGATGTCTTCACTATTATTCAACAATGTAACAAATAGTAACAATAAAGAAGAACCCTTGAATGAGTAGGTGTGTTCAAACTTTTGACTGGTACAGTATATACAGTGGGGCAAAAAAGTATTTAGTCAGCCACCAATTGTGCAAGTTCTCCCACTTAAAAAGTGAGAGGCCTGTAATTTTCATCATAGGTACACTTCAACTATGACAGACAACATGAGAAAACAAATCCAGAAAATCACATTGTAGGATTTTTAATGAATTTATTTGCAAATTATGGTGGAAAATAAGTATTTGGTCAATAACAAAAGTTTATCTCAATACTTTGTTATATACCCTTTGTTGGCAATGACAGAGGTCAAATGTTTTCTGTAAGTCTTCACAAGGTTTTCACACACTGTTGCTGGTATTTTGGCCCATTCCTCCATGCAGATCTCCTCTAGAGCAGTGATGTTTTGGGGCTGTTGCTGGGAAACACGGACTTTCAACTCCCTCCAAAGATTTTCTATGGGGTTGAGATCTGGAGACTGGCTAGGCCACTCCAGGACCTTGAAATGCTTCTTTCGAAGCCACTCCTTCGTTGCCCGGGCGGTGTGTTTGGGATCATTGTCATGCTGAAAGACCCAGCCACGTTTCATCTTCAATGCCCTTGCTGATGGAAGGAGGGTTTCACTCAAAATCTTACGATACATGGCCCCATTCATTCTTTCCTTTACACGGATCAGTCGTCCTGGTCCCTTTGCAGAAAAACAGCCCCAAAGCATGATGTTTCCACCCCCATGCTTCACAGTAGGTATGGTGTTCTTTGGATGCAACTCAGCATTCTTTGTCCTCCAAACACAACGAGTTGAGTTTTTACCAAAAAGTTATATTTTGGTTTCATCAGACCATATGACATTCTCCCAATCTTCTTCTGGATCATCCAAATGCTCTCTAGCAAACTTCAGACGGGCCTGGACATGTACTGGCTTAAGCAGGGGGACACGTCTGGCACTGCAGGATTTGAGTCCCTGGCGGCGTAGTGTGTTACTGATGGTAGGCTTTCTTACTTTGGTCCCAGCTCTCTGCAGGTCATTCACTAGGTCCCCCCGTGTGGTTCTGGGATTTTTGCTCACCGTTCTTGTGATCATTTTGACCCCCACGGGGTGAGATCTTGCGTGGAGCCCCAGATCGAGGGAGATTATCAGTGGTCTTGTATCAAATTTATTTATATAGCCCTTCGTACATCAGCTGATATCTCAAAGTGCTGTACAGAAACCCAGCCTAAAACCCCAAACAGCAAGCAATGCAGGTGTAGAAGCACGGTGGCTAGGAAAAACTCCCTAGAAAGGCCAAAACCTAGGAAGAAACCTAGAGAGGAACCAGGCTATGTGGGGTGGCCAGTCCTCTTCTGGCTGTGCCGGGTGGAGATTATAACAGAACAAGGCCAAGATGTTCAAATGTTCATAAATGACCAGCATGGTCGAATAATAATAAGGCAGAACAGTTGAAACTGGAGCAGCAGCACCGCCAGGTGGACTGGGGACAGCAAGGAGTCATCATGTCAGGTAGTCCTGGGGCATGGTCCTAGGGCTCAGGTCCTCCGAGAGAGAAAGAAAGAGAGAAGGAGAGAATTAGAGAACGCACACTTAGATTCACACAGGACACCGAATAGGACAGGAGAAGTACTCCAGATATAACAAACTGACCCTAGCCCCCCGACACAAACTACTGCAGCATAAATACTGGAGGCTGAGACAGGAGGGGTCAGGAGACACTGTGGCCCCATCCGAGGACACCCCCGGACAGGGGGTGTGTCTTCCATTTCCTAATAATTGCTCCCACAGTTGATTTCTTCAAACCAAGCTGCTTACCTATTGCAGATTCAGTCTTCCCAGCCTGGTGCAGGTCTACAATTTTGTTTCTGGTGTCCTCTTTGGTCTTGGCCATAGCGGAGTTTGGAGTGTGACTGTTTGAGGTTGTGGACAGGTGTCTTTTATACTGATAACAAGTTCAAACAGGTGCAATTAATACAGGTAACGAGTGGAGGACAGAGGAGCCTCTTAAAGAAGAAGTTACAGGTCTGTGAGAGCCAGAAATCTTGCTTGTTTGTAGGTGACCAAATACTTATTTTCCACCATAATTTGCAAATAAATTCATTAAAAATCCTACAATGTGATTTTCTGGATTTTTTACAATAATTTTGTCTGTCATAGTTGAAGTGTACCTATGATGAAAATTACAGGCCTCTCTCATCTTTTTAAGTGGGAGAACTTGCACAATTGGTGGCTGACTAAATACTTTTTCCCCCACTGTATGTATGTATGTACATATATACATATATATCAAAAATGTATGACTACCATATAGCTCCCCTGTGTAACGCTACCGGAATAGACATTCGTTACATTGCAAGTGCTTATACCCATACAAGTCATTGTTCATCACCCATGTTCAAGTTGTTGTTTCAGTCACCGTTAAGCTTACCACAATTCCTTCTAGGAGTCTTAAAGCGAAATGGTCTCAAACTTGGGAGACCAGACCGCACAGTGCAGAATGCTACAGGCCAGTTTGAGTTGCTCAGCTTGACTACCCATGAGTACTAGAGGCTCCTTCTACTTCTTCTCTAAGTCTTCCTGGTACCACTCTCCATCACTGAGCCCTCCAGGCATTTTAGACTGTCAGTCAGCTGAGGGAGACACTGGCAGCACTACAGCTCAGACATAATCAGCCCCAATTAATTTATGTGGGATAATCCTTGTCTGGTTTAGCCTTTTCTGTTTCCAGCATTTGCGTGAATGTTTACACAAGGCAGATATGTCTGCCTCCCTGGCCGTGGGGCTCTGTACCCTTTGCGTGTGTCTGCTCTCCCTGTGCTGGCTGTAAGGGCTCAGGGACTAAAGTCACAATGGCCCAGTGAATGTTGACTCCAAGTCAAGACTGTACACTTTTAATTGGCGAGATAAAGACAGAAAACACCCCTGAGCGGCACCTTGACATTTTGACATGTTATGCTAAGTGTGTTTCCAAGCTAGATTTAATCTGTTTGCTCCATTTTTGAGGGAAATAAAAACACAAATCCTTTTGCTGTTGCAAAATGGGTTCAATATCACTATTCTTGAGCCACTCAATTAACTTTAATCGCTAGTGGTCTGAGGGCAGATTCCAGATTGACACGGGCCTCAGTTCAGGGGTGAAGCTGTTTGGGGATCCTAAGGAGTTTCTGGGTTTGTGAGAGCCCTGTCCTTAACCAAACAAACAGAGGAATTTGTGCCATTGTTGATGCAGAGGGTTGAGTGACAGGGCTGCATAGCAGAGGAGCCTGTCAGCAGAGCTGGGGAGAGGTCAGTGTGACCACCCCTACGTGCTACTCACTGCACAGCCTCCGACAAGGAACTGACCTAACAACCAGTGAGACCAACCCCCAGACAAAATACACGAACTCACACACGCGGACGCAGGCATAGACAAAGGCACCCATGCACACACAGAGGACATCATTATTTTAATGGGAGTCATCAGTGCAATCTCATATTTTATTCCTTCCTTTACACATAAATAATGCAGTACGGAGCTTCATTGTAAATTAGGCTACTCTATTTACAGTAACTAAAGTTGGTCGCCAGGTGTCATCAGACATGCCCTCCCCAGTTGTGGGTTTTAGTGCAAGTCATCATTAGCTGGCGACCTGAAAGTTTAACCCTGACCCCAATGAGCAACTTAGCATTACGTTCTGCAAGGCTGACGCGGTTGTCCAATTCAAGACCCAAGGCACTGTCTGTATATCAACAACAACGAATAAAGACATTCCAAACAATTCAGCCACAAATATGATTGACTTTAAAAAAAATAGTGCGTTTGCACAGAAAAAGCAGTAGTCAGAAATAAGAAAAGAACGTAAACAGACAATACATTATTATCTGTATGTAGCCTTGGGCTCAGAGGCAGCCTAGTCTCTAGACCGAGTGCAGAGACATTAACTTATTTATCTATCCATGGAAAATACAACAGTTAGTCAGTGTTTTGCATGTCCCCAGCCTTGCAGCTAAGAGCATGTGGGCTAACTTTGTGCTGTTCTGTGGGTGATAGAGTCAAGCTGTTGCTGCCGAGCGGGGGTTCAGGGTTCTTCAGTCAGCACCCCGTCCCTGAACAGAGCACACAGGAATGCCCCCTCCTTCTACACCTTCTCCATAACCTCCTCTACCTCTCCCCATGTCCTGGCTGCATCCCTCGCTCTCAACCCCAGGTCCATATAAACCTGGTAGGGCTGCTGCGCCCTTCTCTCCTCCATCTCTCCCCATCTCTCCCTCTATCGCCCGTGCTGTGCGCTGTCACTCCCCTCGTCAGGATCATTAATCAGGCCAGGCAGATTAGACTTCAAACATAAATAAACCAGCCCAGTTCCCTCCTCTTAGACCCCTCACCTCCACCACTCCCTACTCTGCTCCACTCAATTCAACTGCATGACTTGTCCAGTACTGCATAGTTCTATGCTTCCAGTGGTTATTTATTTATTTCATCTTTATTTAACTAGGTAGGCTAGTTGAGAACAAGTTCTCATTTGCAACTGCGACCTGGCCAAGATAAAGCGTAGCAATTCGACACATACAACAACACAGAGTTACACATGGAATAAACAAAACATACAGTCAATAATACAGTAGAACAAAGAAATAAAAAGTCTATATACAGTGAGTGCAAATGAGGTAAGATAAGGGAGTTAAGGCAATAAATAGGCCATGGTGGCGAAGTAATTACAATATAGCAATTAAACACTGGAATGGTAGATGTGCAGAAGATGAATGTGGAGGTAGAGATACTGGGGTGCAAAGGAGCAAGATAAATAAATAAATACAGTATGGGGATGAGGTAGGTAGATAGATGGGCTGTTTACAGATGGGCTATGTACAGGTGCAGTGATCTGTGAGCTGCTCTGACAGCTGGTGCTTAAAGCTTTAAGGAAAGGGTGATTGGGTGAAGGACTCATGTAAAAAGACGTACTTGACATTGTTTGAAGACTTGAATAGTACGACAGAATGTATGTGACTATTAAAAAAACAGTATAATGTCATTTAAGAGAAATAAACAAAATGGCCTTCTCAGAGGGTAGGGTGATGACTGAGCTGAACTGTGTAAATACACAATGTTATCAGTTGGCACTACAAAAGTCTCCACGGCCTCCACATTTATTCAATTACAGATATCTTAAATATGGATTAGAGGATTAAAATGTGGACCTTGAATGCATGAGGGCTTATTCTTCATACACAGACTTCACTAATCTATCATTTCTTGACCGGCAAGGAAGAAAAAAGGGCAATACCGCCACCATTAGGTAGTGTTAGGTACCTCCACTACTGTGGCCCGGCCCAGGCAGTTCCCTCAGTCTCCATCACTCCCATAGAGGGAGGGATGGGTTGCCAGAGACTGCTGGCCAAGGTATCCCCACACACAGACTGACAGAGGCTGTTATTGCAGTCCCACCGTATTCCTTTGTGCATTGGAGTTGAGTGGGGAGAGGGGAGGGGAGAGGGGCAGAGTGCTGGAGAGGGGCAGCAGCACTGGCCAGGCCCTGGCTGGCCCAGCGCAACACCTCTCTGACTGACAGTCGGCCTGCCGACTGTTTGTGTGTGTCCATGGGAAACAGGGTGGTGTCACAGCGGCGACGGCCATGAGAACATCAATCAGTGTCGCCCAGGCAACGCATGTATCACTCAAGACTAATGGACAGGAAGCACAGGCGGAGAAACAACAATATTTGCAGAATATATTTCAGAAACATTAGTTGCACAGCTTTCTCTCTCTCTTATACAGTCCTGTTTCAACAAACTGGAATGGGCCCTAATCCTGATTTATGAGCCTGTTTATTTAAAGGACGATGCTTGTGGCTGGACGTTTCACTAACCTGGATCTAGAACTCCTTATGGCTTTCAGAGAGGGAGTAGAGGAGAGTACTTACATTATGGGGCTAAATTGGATAACCATTGCCTGGTTAATGAGGCCACAAGTCAAACCTGACACAAATCTGGCTTTCCCTGCATATAGCATTACAGCCATGACCTGGAGGACCCTGCAATGATACGACACAATCAGGCACGAGAAACTGGGCCTTAGTATTCATAAAGACTCTCATAGTAGGAGTGCTGATCTTGAATCAGGTCCCACCCTGTCTATATAATCTTATTCAATAGTACCTAGAAGGAAAAACTAATCCTAAATCAGCAGTCCTACTCTGTCTGAGACTATGAATACTGTCCCTGAAACGCCGTAGAACTGAGAGACATTTTAGGCTGATCGAGAGAGCAGCTATAGGATTACATGGACAGTTATGTAGAATTTAGGAGAGCACTGTCACTTTTTCCCTGTCTCTATGAAGAGGTTCCTTCCCTTGTGCTCAAGTGTGTTGAGAGAAGGGGGTGCTTAACTTCAGCAGCCGGTAACCGTGGCGTCCAGCCCTGAGCGCTTGCTGACGTTCACTTTGGTTAGCTCCTCGGCACAGGTGGGGTGGATCACTACGGTCTCTGTCAGGTGAGTGAGGGTGGCTCCACACCTGGAGAGACAGACAGACATCTATCTCATTCATATAGCTGTCCGGAGAGCAACACACATTCTCCTATCTTTAAGTTTCTCTTATTAGTATCCCTCTGCTGCTGTAATGATAAGGCTCACCTTGTCACCTATATAGTCACATTTGTTTACTGTCTACAACTTACATGACATCTAATGTCCATTCATTTTGTGTAGATTTATTATTAACTTAATCATTAATCTACAGATCCAACATATGTTAGTTTAAGTCATTTACATTAGACCCAATATGTTTTAAAAAGCACTTTAGCAGTTTCTTAAAAACTTGCCACAACAGAACACTATCATCTATTCTGAGTGCCTATCTAAGTCCATCTAGCAGAGTTGTTGACTTACTGGAAGCCCATAGCGAAGCCCTGAGTGACCTCTCCAGCGTTTGAACTGGTGAAGTGCAGGCCCAGAATCCTCTGGCCTCCATCCCGCTCACACACCACCTGAGGCAGGGAAAGAAACAACGTTACACCAAACCTCCAGGCTACAGTCCAGAGGAAAAATAAAGCTATTAAACTACACTATAGACTACCCATTGTGTGCCAGATGGATGATCTAAGGTAAGGTATCAACATTCACATAACTTCCCCAAAATTCACAGATTTTCCAGATCTCCAAGAATCCTGGTGGAAAATTCCTATAAACAGGAGGGAATAAGCAGGTCATTTGGAATCCCGGGACATTTTGGGAAAGTTAGAGGAATTTTGCAACGCTACTCAGAGCTGTCCTGACCTTAATGTAACACATGCTGGCACCTCTCAGCCACAGTAAACTCCAGAAGCTTGTAGAAGGCATGGTACACCTGGACACAGAGAGAATCATGTCCATTAGTCCACCAACGATACACAGTCTAGTATCATTCATTTATGTTATTAAGCCATCACTTATTGTTACGTTACAACATAATTACCGTCAAAAATTGAAGTACCGAAGTAAAACCAGAGTTTGTGTCCATAAAATAATTTTACAATACTTGCTTGTGTTAGGAGGTAGGCCCTACTTCATAGATCGTTCACTAGAACATGGTATTACAATACTATGCTTTCACAACTCTTCGCTTGTTTAAAAAAAAGGTGCATTTGAGATCCTGGTTTCATGCTGTGTTTTATATTGAGTCAGCGTGCATGCCGACACAAGTCGCAGGCCAGGCCATGCACACAGGCAGCTGTCAGGACCCATGGTGCACCTCTCCTGCTGCAGTGCTTTAGATCACACAGTGCCTGTCAGCACCTGATACACACCTCAATCAGGCCCTCTGCTCACCTGTCAATCACACACAGGAGCTACGCATCACTCTACATCAAGCTGGGGCTCTCTAGGTGCAGGTGTTAGCAGCTGGCACACTGCACACACACAGAGCGAAACACATACGACTTTGCATACATGTATAAAGTAGTAAACAGAGGAACATCTGCATTCACAATCCTGTAAGAACTGAAAGCTTCCCCAACAAACCATAATTTTCTCAAATCTTCTTAAAACCCAAAACATGGGCCAAGATAGAATACCAGCAACCATGTTAGTGGTTTAGAATTAGGTTTACTATACCTCGATGGAGTCCTGGATGGATGGATGTCTGCTCTCAGCCTCCTCCTCTGAGAGGCCCACACAGCCATACTCCAGAGGGGTGAACACTGTGGTGGCAACCTACAGACACAATCGATCAGAGAGCACACAAAGTCTTGTTACATCACGTCCCATGAGGATAGACAGCCCCACAGAGCAGTGCTCCAGTGGGGTGGCAGCCTGACAGACAGACACTGACAGAGATACAACTAGGGTTGCACATTTGTGGGAATATTCAGAGGTGGAAACTTTCCGTGGGAATTAATGGGAATATATGGGAATTAACGGAAATATGCAAATAAATATTAATACCATTTAAAATGTAGATGTTTTTTGTATTGGATATATTTACTATATCATATGGAGACAAACATAAACATTTCACCTTATCATAAGTAGACAATTGCAAATGATGAAATCCTTCCAATAGAAAAAAATAAAATTAGTTACAAAATTGAACTTTAAATGAGTTGACTCTTCACATGGGATGATTTCACTGAACAACAAATGGGGATATTGAATGATCCCCAATGATCCATCACATCTCCCAAAAACATTTTCAACATACATCTGTAAAATGATAACCAAAGCTTTAGTTTCTAGACTGCCTGCCTCTCAGGCTTCCATGTCTTCTCCCTGGACCTCCTCAATGTCCACCTCTTGAACATCAGACTGAGGCCTCATCTTCACAGTCACTTTCCAACCTTGTTGAGGATGGCTCGTTGTCAGCCTCAAAAAGCCTCAAATTGGCCCGGACGGCCACCAATTTTTCAACCCTTGCATTGGTCAGCCTGTTGCGTGCTTTGGTGTGTGTGTTCCCAAACAAGGACCAGTTGCGCTCTGAGGCGGCTGATGTTGGTGGGATTTGGAGGATGAGGGAGTCAACAGGGGAAAGAGACTCAAATCCGCAAAGTCCCTTCCACCAGGTGACTGATGAGATATGTTGGTACGACTGCCATATTGCATTGCCATCCCAAAGCCCTTGCTTGGAAGTATACTTTGCCAGACTGCCAAGAACCTTGCCCTCATCCAGGCCAAGGTGGCGAGACACGGTAGTGATGACACCATAGGCCTTGTTGATCTCTGCACCAGACAGGATGCTCTTGCCAGCATACTTGGGGTCCAACATGTACGCTGTGGCGTGTATGGGCTTCAGGCAGAAGTCTTCACGCTTTTTGATGCATTTCAGAACTGCAGTTTCCTCTGCTTGGAGCAACAATGAAGTGGGCAGGGGAGTACGGATTTCTTCTCTTACATCTGCAAGCAGAGTCTGAACATCAGACAGGATGGCATTGTCTCCCTCCATCTGTGCAATGGCTACTGCTATAGGTTTCAGGAGTTTCAGGCTGCTTACCACTCTCTCCCAAAATAAATCATCCAGGATGAACCTCTTAATGGGGCTGTCCGTATCGGCACACTGATATGGCTATTGCTTGGAGAGACTCCTTCCCCTCCAGGAGACTGTAAAACATGATGACAACACCACCCTAACGGGTGTTGCTGGGCAGCTTCAGTGTGGTGCTCTTATTCTTCTCATTTTGCTTGGTGAGGTAGATTGCTGCTATAACTTGATGACCCCTCATATACCTAACCATTTCCTGGCTCTCTTGTAGAGTGTATCCATTTTTTTCAGTGCCATGATGTCCTTGAGGAGCAGATTCAATGCATGAGCAGCACAGCCAATGGGTGTAATGTGAGGGTAGGACTCCTCCACTTTAGACCAAGCAGCCTTCATGTTCGCAGCATGGTCTGTCACCAGTGCAAATACCTTCTGTGGTCCAAGGTCATTGACGACTGCCTTCAGCTCATCTGTAATGTAGAGACCGGTGTGTCTGTGCTCTTGTAGAATACTGGTTGAGGGGTGGAGATGATGTAGTTAATTATTCCTTGCCCACGAACATTCAACCACCCATCAGAGATGATTGCAACACAGTCTGCTTTCTCTATGATTTGCTTTACCTTCACTTGAGCTCTGTTGAACTCTTCATCAAGCAAATGACAAGATAAAGCATGTCAGGTTGGAGGGGTGTATGCTGGGCGAAGAACATTCAGAAATCTCTTCCAATACATATTGCCTGTGAGCATCAGAGGTGAACCAGTTGCATTCACAGCTCGAGCAAGACACTCATCAGCATTTATCTGACTACGTTCCTCCAAAAAAACTTTGATTCTAGGAGGACCATGAGCTGTTGCTATCGATGAGGTGTCGGATTCATAATATTCACCTTGAATAGAAGTAGAGGGACTTTTGTCAGAGGTTGCTTGTGAGCACTGAGGGAACTTTATGCACTTGGCCAGATTATCCTGCATCTTTGCTGCATTCTTCACATATGATTTGGCACAGTATTTGGAAATGTACACAGATCTTCCTTCTACATTAGCTGCAGCGAAATGTCTCCACACATCTGATAGTGCCCGTGGCATTTTCCTGTAAAGAAAATTTTAAAAATAGTTTTAAAATTCATAAATACAATTCCATGTACAGATAAATAGTTAAGCAGTTAGATTAAACAACTCCTTTGTAAGATACATGTTTTAAAATTAAACATGTATGGAAACAGGTGAATTAACACTCCGCAGTTAACAGGTTCAAGCAAGCTAGAACACACCTGGTAGTAAAAACTAACTAGCAGAAATGGTTAAGTTTGAAATGATTTAAACACACTTTGAATGTGTATGTATCAATCATGTATGTCATATAAAAATAGATTCACCCCACCCAGTATTGTAATCAAAACTTACCAGAAAGCATATAGTCTTTGGCTCAGACAGTGTAGTAGTGTGGGCTCAATAGCATCTCAATAGTGTTTAAGATCTTGAAAATCAGCTGTACATGTGATGGAAGAGTGCACTGCACATGTGATGGAAGAATGCACTGTGCATGCAGAGAGTTGCAATTCCATTGAATTGGGGATAGTTTAACCAAAATATGCCACAAGACCTAGAATTGCCTTATGTGTATCCCACAAAAAAAAGGTTCACTAGTAGCCTAGTGGTTAGAGCGTTGGACTAGTAACCGAAAGGTTGCAAGTTCAAATCCCTGAGCTGACAAGGTACAAATCTGTCATTCTACCCCTGAACAGGCAGTTAACCCACTGTTCCTAGGCCGTCATTGAAAATAAGAATTTGTTCTTAACTGACTTGCCTAGTTAAATAAAAAAGGTAAAAATAAGCTAACTTTTCTGATGAATTTAAGCAAAATTCCCCCAAATTCCAGGGCTTAACTTACCATGGAAAATTTCCGAAAAGTTTCCAACCATTTGCAACCCTAAATACAACAAACAAAGTTATAGCAGGATAGATAGGCAGAGCCATATTGCAGGCCTGTCACGTCGCCTACTGTATCTTCCAACATCAACAATAAGCACAATAAAGTGGTCACAGAACAAAGCTACAAAAGACCACAAAAAAAAGGAAACAGAGACGAAGAACCCAAACAATTGGCATTTAAGCATTATGTCTGTCATTATGAATAGTTTTGGAATGAACATTTGGAAAAGGGTGCAGACGTGCAGTGTGTACCATTTAAACCATATGAGTCAGACCAGGCTGCATAATCCAGGGAAAACAACTAGGCATTAAAATCACACTCCACAGAAACTGAAAACAAACGCTTCAAAAGGTCTCATACAGACAAGCTGTGGAGAGATGGGGGAAAGCATGGGAGTAGTGTGTGTGCGCCTATGGGATGTGTGTGTGTTTTAGATTTTACTATTCTTGTGGGGACCAGAAGTCCTCACAAGGATAATAAAACAAGGAACATTCAAACAATTCGGGACATTTTGCCGGTCCCCACAAGGAAAAGGGCTATTTTAGACTTAGGGTTTAAGGTGAGGGTTACAATTAAAGTTAAGGTTTAGGGTTTGGGGAAAAAGGAAAAATGCTGTGTACTGTATGTGTGTGTCTATGGCGTGTACTGTACAGTGCATTGCAAAAGTATTCATTCCCCTTGGTGTTTTTCCTATTTTGTTGCATTACAACCTGTAATTTAAATGGATTTTTAGTTGGATTTCATGAAATGCACATACACAAAACAGTCCAAATTGGTAAAGTGAAAAGAAAAATTGGTGTGTGCATATGTATTCACCCCCTTTGCTATGAAGCACCTAAATAAGATCTGGTGCAACCAATTACCTTCAGAAGTCACATAATTAGCTAACTAAGTCCACTTGTGTGCAATCTAAGTGTCACATGATCAGTCACATGATCTCAGTATATATACACACACCTGTTCTGAAAGGCCCCAGAGTCTGCAACAACACCAAGCAAGGGGCACCATGAAGACCAAGGAGCTCTCCAAACAGGCCAGGGAAAAAGTTGTGGAGAGGTACAGATCAGGTGTACTGTCTGTGTGTACTAAGTGTGTATGTGTATGGTGTGTGTGTGTACTGTGTGTCTATGGTGTGTGTGCATGTGTGTGTTTATGGTGTGTGTGCATGTGTGCTGTATGTGTGTGTGTGTGTGTGTGCATGTATGTGTATGTCTATGGTGTGTGTGTGTGTATGGTGTGTATACTGTGTGTGTGTGTATGGTGTGTGTACTGTACGTGTACGTGTGTGTGGTTTGTGTCTATGGTGTGTGTGTGGTGTGTGTACTGTGTGTGTGTGTGTGTGTGTCTATGGTGTATATACTATGTATGTGTGTGTACTGTATGTGTGTGTGCGTACTGTATATGTGTGTGTGCCTACGGTGTGTGTGCCTACGGTGTGTGTGTGTGTGTGGGTGTGTGTGTCTATGGTGTGTGTGTGTACTGTATATGTGTGGGTGTGTGTGTGTGTGTCTATGGTGTGTGTGTGTGTACTGTATATGTGTGTGTGCCTATGGTGTGTGTGTACTGTATGTGTGTGCGTGTTGGATGTCTACTCATGTTGTCGTAGTTCATGAGCTCATTGGTCTGGTCTGGAGGAGCTTCCCTGCCTTAACGGCGGTGGGGGTCAACTTAGGACAACCCTGGGAACACAGAACGCTAATGAGTGACAGGACAGAGAGAGAGGGAAGCAGTCAAATAGACAGTGTACATGCATGCATATTGTATGCGCTTAAATGTATGCAGGCTGTGTCACACAGTCACAGAGTCCACCTTCCTAACACAGGCCCTTCGGCTATTTAGAGAGAGTGGACAGATGTGCCTGTGAGCTACTGTGTAGACAGACCTGCAGCCTCAGAAAACAATGTCCTCAGAGAGGCAATTCATTTTTCATAAAACATAACACATATAAATGAAAAATAAATAGCAATGGATATTTACAAGCAAATAGGCAGGGCAAGAATAGGCAGAGCAAGAATAGGCAGAGCAAGAATAGGCAGAGCAAGAATAGGCAGAGCAAGAATAGGCGGGGGCAGAAAAGGCAGGGCGGGGCAAGAATAGGCAGGGCGGGGCAAGAATAGGCGGGGCAGGGTAAGAATAGGCGGGGCAGGGTAAGAATAGGCGGGGCAGGGTAAGAATAGGCGGGGCAGGGTAAGAATAGGCGGGGCAGGGTAAGAATAGGCGGGGCAGGGTAAGAATAGGCGGGGCAGGGTAAGAATAGGCGGGGCAGGGTAAGAATAGGCGGGGCAGGGTAAGAATAGGCGGGGCAGGGTAAGAATAGGCGGGGCAGGGTAAGAATAGGCGGGGCAGGGTAAGAATAGGCAGGGCAGGGCAAGAATAGGCAGGGCAGGGCAAGAATAGGCAGGGCAGGGTAAGAATAGGCAGGGCAGGGCAAGAATAGGCAGGGCAAGAAAAGGCAGGGCAAGAATAGGCAGGGCAGGGTAAGAATAGGCAGGGCAGGGAAAGAATAGGCAGGGTAAGAATAGGCAGGGCAGGGTAAGAATAGGCAGGGTAAGAATAGGCAGGGTAAGAATAGGCAGGGTAAGAATAGGCAGGGCAGGGTAAGAATAGGCAGGGTAAGAATAGGCAGGGCAGGGTAAGAATAGGCAGGGCAGGGCAAGAATAGGCAGGGCAGGGCAAGAATAGGCAGGGCAGGGTAAGAATAGGCAGGGCAAGAATAGGCAGGGCAAGAATAGGCAGGGCAGGGCAAGAATAGGCAGGGCAGGGCAAGAATAGGCAGGGCAGGGCAAGAATAGGCAGGGCAAGAATAGGCAGGGCAGGGTAAGAATAGGCAGGGTAAGAATAGGCAGGGTAAGAATAGGCAGGGTAAGAATAGGCAGGGTAAGAATAGGCAGGGTAAGAATAGGCAGGGTAAGAATAGGCAGGGCAGGGTAAGAATAGGCAGGGCAGGGTAAGAATAGGCAGGGCAGGGTAAGAATAGGCAGGGCAGGGTAAGAATAGGCAGGGCAGGTTAAGAATAGGCAGGGTAAGAATAGGCAGGGCAGGGTAAGAATAGGCAGGGTAAGAATAGGCAGGGCAGGGCAAGAATAAGTGCAGATTTATAGCGCAAGTTCTAAGTGGAATTTTGTTAACTTGCAGAATTGCATTCGGAATAAAAGAGTACAGTCTTGAACACACAATCATTACAATGGCATTGACTAAAGGTTTCTAAATTGTTTTTCAATGTGCTAAGCAATCATAGCTTTTGTATTCGCTCAAGAATCTTCCCCACTCCACCTAACTGATTGTTAACAACATGCTGCTTCTCACTGAACTGTAATGTACTGACAAGGATTGGAACATTTTATTTATTTAACCAACCAAGTCAGTTAAGAACAAATTCTTATTCTCAATGATGGTCGATTAACAATGTTTACTAGTCCAACGCTCTAACCACTAGGCTACCTGCCGCTGTGGTTGTGTCCCAAATGGCACTCTATTCCCATAGGGCTCTGGTCAAAAGTAGTGCACTATATAGGGAATAGGATGCTATTTGAATTGCAAACTGTGGGTCTGGATTTATGCCAGATAAATGTCCTCTAGAAAAACACTGAAATACTCTAACAACACAGAAAACTGCAGAGCTGCAGGGTGAATCCTCTCTGAAAGCATAACTTAAGTCATCAGCAACCTGTTTGATTACCACCACTGTTGCACATCCTGTTGTCCAAGACAGCTCCTCTGGCACTGGAGGTGAGCGTGTGTGTTCGTGAGTTTGTCTGAATGTGTGTGGTGATATTTGAGTACCTGTGTTTACACACCATCCCAATCTGCGTCATAGATATGCGTTTCTTGGCAGTGCCAAGTGCTCTTCAACATCAACAAAAAAAGGTGCTCCGTTTGGACATATCGAATTAATATCAATCCACCCCCTTTTAAAAATTCTCCCAGTATGTGAAAAGATGACAGGCATCAGGACTAAAAGTGACTCTCTGTGTCAAACTAACAGTCTGGAGAGGCCTGTTTTAGTTAGGAAACCCATAGCTGGCCAAATGAAAAGACAGGACTGACATTTAATACAAGTAGACAGAGTATTGTGATACAGCAGTACAGTAGTTAGAAAGGAGATCTCTGTTGTGTAGATCCAGCTGCAGTGAGCGCCAAAAGTATTGGGACAGTGAAACATGGTCCCATACTCCAAGCACACAAAGATTACATCAAGGTTGTGACTCTACAAACTTGTTGGATGCGTTTTCTGTTTGTTTTGGTTGTGTTTCAGATTATTTTGTGCCCAATAGAAATGAATGGTAAATAATGTATTGTGTCATTGTTGAGTCACTTATTTTAGGAATATATTTCTAATCACTTCTACATTAATGTGGATAATCTTGAATGAATCGTGAATAATGAATAAAGTTACAGATGCACAACAAATCTGTTGTTTAGATCCAGCTTCATGACTAAATCTCAAATTTAAAAACAAGCAACATCTAAAATGATATGGTGCCCATCTAGCGCATTCATTTGGGATTGAAGAGTGAACTACAGTACCACTTCAACTTCTTGCACACCGTAGGTTTCTTTCCTACAGTGTCACCTTGGTAGGCTTATTTGGGCAACTGTAGGTTTTATTTCAGATGTCCATACATTCTGGAAGAGGTTCATGTTGGCATTGTAAGGCTGGGTGAGTATACTGTTAGGATGACGGACGTGATCAACACCTACCTCACCGATAACAACAAAAGCGAAGATGTTCGGCACGGATATGGATTCGTCGGCAGCCACAATTATTTTCCCAGACTCCTTGCTGAGCTTGACGCCAACTTTCTCCAGGTTGAGAGATTTGGTTTCAGGAGCTCTGCCTATGGTCAAGCAGAGGAAAACACAGTCAGACACTTAATATTATATTACACATTGATAAAGAGGGGAGGGTACAAGAATCTTGGATTCTTAGAAAAACTCTGACTGCTCAGTGTTCATAACACATACCATTCAGTTGGCACGCTAGCGGGTTTACGTTTAAGGCAGGTCCTGCTACTCTTCATCCAACAGAGAGAGAGATCTTATCCAGGAATTAGAAAAGAAAACACATGAACAGCTAGGAGAGGGGGAGAGTGGCTTGTCTTTTGGCGGGGAGTGAATAATGAGCAGGCGGGGGATAGGGAGGATCCCTGGGTGTCATTTCTCCCATTTCCTGCAGGACAGTTGACTGATGCTGTCGATGCTCGCCCATCTTGCCGTCCGTCTCTATGGTGACGGGGAGCACCAAGCACCCCTGCCACCAGGCTGGGCCCCGGTCGAGGCTCTCTCTACCTCCCTCCACTTCCCCCTCACTGCCTCACCTTCTCATTCCCTGCCTGGGTAACAAAATAACTTCCCCAACTCCTCCCCGGTAGTGCCCAGAGGTACCCACATAGATGCTATCGGACAACCGCCCCCAAGCAGTAAGGCTCAGAGACAGGCAGTAAGGCTCATAGTAGCTGTTTGGAAGAGCTGGAAGAGCTGCACTAGGCTAGTCAAGCAGGACCATGCAGTCACCAGTGTTCAACTACACAGAGTAGGTCTAACACAGGGATCTCTCCCTGTCATGGCTGCCTTTCTCAAAGTATTAAACAAATGTAAATGTATACCAGGGGATTGTACACTGCATGCATACCTGGCTAATAGACAGTGCATAGTTAGACACTATAGCAAGTTGTATTTACAAAAAAAAGTTGTTCTTAGGAGATCTAGCCCCACTTTGCTATCACAGCACAGTTCTACCAAATCACAGCCCAGTTCTACCAACCACCACAGAAACTGGAGTCAGGTGGGCTATCCTAGACTAGTGCTCTGCTCTCTCTATGTATAGACTAGACTACAAGAGCCACTCTAGTCTGGCATTTCCTGCGTTTCTAGGTTTCTCTGTCTATGATTGGAGACTGTTGGAGCGCCACTGATCCATTGTGTGGTGAGACAGAACAACAGAGGTTCTCCTGATAAGAGCCTTCAGTGAGTGTGGAGCCACACATAATGGGCAATGAGAGCCAATGACAGGCAGGCCTGATAGGACCACACTGAACAAAGACTATTGTGGCACACAGAGGAAATCTCAAGACCAACCAGCTAATTAGCCACAACAAGCTTTCTGGCACGACTTGAAATGAGACCAACTACTGTACATGGTGGTTTAGCAAATCAATCAAGTGAACAAAGACAAGAGAAGGAAGTCAGAAAGAATGACTTTTTGGGAAATATATTATTTTGTCTAGAAAAAGGGGTTTCTGAGAAGGCATTATGTTCAAAGGCCTAAAATGAGAATAAGAGATATGATTGAATGAGATTCTGTACTTTGCCTCAGATATACTTTTCTGTTTGTCAGAGTGTGGGGAGACTCCGAGGCTTCACATCTTGGCACTTCAGTTCCCATGGAGGCATATACCAACCCCTGACACCCTCACACAGTCTTCAACCTCTTTCTGTGTCCCTCAAAATTTGAGAAAGAAAAGGTGTTGGGGACAACAGACATTCGTAGGAGAGAAAAGTAACATGGTACACCTAGAGGAAATAGGCTGTTTCCGCATCTGTGCTATTGGCCAATTGGCCTAGGTGCAGCCCTGAGGAAGGTCAGGCTGTGGAAGCTGTGCATGGAGAAGGATGTAGCCTAACTATAGCTAGAGGACTAGCTAGAGGACTGGAACAGGCAGTCCCACCAACAGCCACGAATCCCTCCCTCAGAGAAGCTCACTGTCTGAGTCCTGATTCTCCACCCTTTCCCTAAAGTTTGCACTTGCATCAGTTGATTTAAAAGCATGAATCAATGCAAGTGTAATCATTGGTTAAAGGGAGTCTCCACTAGGGATGCACAATATATTGGTGAACATATCAGAATCGGACGATATTAGTTAAAAAAATGCCAACATCGGTATCGGCCAGATGTCTAGTTTAACGGCGATATGCAAAACAGATGTCAAAGCTGATGTGCATACCTATATAACGTAGGTACATGTTGTAATGAAGCCACGTAAGACTTTGCACTACACGTGCAACACAGCATTCCTAACCAAGCCCACAATGTCTGCTGTGTGAATCGAGCAATCAACATTTCTGCGAGAAAACTCAAAGGCGAAATCCATTAACACCAAGATAATGGAATTCGTTGCCCTTGACAATCAACAGTTCTCTGTCGTGGGTGATGTTGGCTTGCGCCATATGGTCGAGCACCGGTACACGTTGCCCTACCGGAGTTACACAGTATTAGCATCACTGTTATTAGCTTCACGACATGCTATGGAACACCATTTGGGTCTTTGCATGTAAAAGAAGATACATGTCAAACACTATTTGACGCGTTAAATAACACAGTTCTATTATAGAATGTTGTGTGTTCTGAATTTGCAAGTGCAAGTGCCACCACTACTGTCAGTAGCACTGTCAAAGCTGTACAAAAAAGTCTGCAAACTCCAGCCACGAACGATGGGTTTACAATACAGCGTAGGTAATAAAGCATAATTTGTTCGACCGCAACTTCTGGGGTAGCTAGCTAGCTTTAACTTGGTACCTAGCTAGCACCAATACAACCAGCCTGAAAATAATTACCAGTAGAAACTGCAGTCATTTTCATTATTCTTAGTAATAATTTAGGAATCCTTGTGAGTAAGTATTAGCCAGGTAAACTTCAGTTCATGAAAATAAATAGCTAGCCAGCTGCTTAACCCTGTTGCCCAAAGCTAACATTATAAGCAGCCAGCTAGCTTCAGCTGGCTAGTGAGGCTCGACCAGACCGGGATGTGTTGTGATGCTAGGCACAATAAAGATTAGGCACAATAGTGGACTTTGTGGTTTGCCTTCAAAATAAAAGTACCTCTGACAACGATGCAGGAGGTTACAATTGGTGGAATCATGCCATATTTAGACTAGATAATGTTAAACAAGGTTGGAATGTAAAGCAATACAATTGGGTATCAGTCTACTCGGTGACACCCACAGAACACGATTGTAGAGTTTAGGCAAATATTAGCGCTGTAGCTCTTATGGCGAGGCTGTGACTGTGAAATCACCTCCCCAGTCAGCCTATTGTGTGTATTGACATTCATATTGCACTGTACAGCTTTACCTAAGGATTGGTGGTCAGTGAACATGGGGTACCAGTCTACTAAATACCACAATATATTTTCCCAACGTCCTCCTCAGAGTTATCAGACTACAAAACATCCACGCAATATTGTTTTTTCTCTGGAATAGTGTTCAATACACATAGGTTGACAATAGTGGCTCAATTCACAGTTGTCTCAGAGTCACGCAACAAGAGCTACGACACTAATGATGTCTGGGTGTCACTCAGTAAACTGATACCCCATGTCATTGATCCACAATCCATTGGTAAGGCTGTACAGTGAAATAAGTATGCAATTCTAAAGTAGAATACATCCAGTGTGATTTCAACAGATTGCACTGCAAAGTCTACTATTGTGGCTAATCCTTACTGTGGCTAGCTTCACATAGATGGGTCCGACCACCATAAATCAAATAAGAACTGTGTTATAAATGAGGGTTATTTTAGATGACGATACCTAGATATATAGTTAGCTAACTATAGCTACTGAAACAGATTGACGTTTTGCTATGTTTTGGGGAAGAACATTGTTTGCATCCATGAGCTAGCTAGCTTTCTTTTCTGACAAGCACTGTAGGTGCGCGAGACAACTTTACCAGCACCATAGCATGCGTATCGATGAATAGTTGTGAAATACGAGTGATCGTGTAATCAATGTGTAATAACTACGTAAACATTTTTATGAACGCGTTAAATTATTGTGATGTGCAGTCATATTCAGGTCCTGATTGGTCAACAAGCTAATTTGACACGTCAAATAGTGTTATTTGACATGCAAAGACCCAAACGGCGTTCCATAGTATGAGAATCCTGGTTGAGAATGAAACGACTGAACAAAAGAACAACGAAACTGCAAGTAAGTGAAAGAAATAGGTTTTTGATTAGGTTTTACTGGTAATGGGGACACACGTAAAGCCAACAAAATAACTTTTTGGTCAGTATGGTGTGTGTGTGTAACCTTTATTTAACTAGGCAAGTCAGTTAACAACGCGGGGCCAATTGTGCGCTGCCCTATGGGACTCCCAATCACAGCCGGATGTGATTCAGCCTGGATTCGAACCAGGGACTGTAGAGACGCCTCTTGCACTGAAATGCAGTGGCTTAAACCGCTGCGTCCATGTTTTTGTGTGTTAACTGTACTAGAATGCTTAAGGCCGCAAACTTTTTAAATATCAGTTATCGGTATCGTTTTTTTGGAAAGGAAAATATCGGATATCGGCTAAAAATGTAATTGGTGCATCACTAGTTTCCACCATTGTTAAATCCATGACGGGAAGAATGCAAGTGCACACTGAGAAAAGGGTGGAGAATCATGACATACCCACGGTCTTTTATAGCTCCACTGAGGAGGGCACAGACCCAGTCTGACCTGTAGTGTAAAGGGCACATTGGGGAAGTGGAGAGAGGCCCACTCATAACTCCCACAGTCAGACAGCCACACTTCAAACGAGAGGATGTACTCACTGACCTGCATGAGAACACCAGGGTAAAGCCCACAGACTGTAGCCTACACTGTAAGGTAGTAATGTAAGGTTGTAATCAGACGTTTAAAAAAAAAGTTATATTCCTCTTAGAACCAATAATAATAATTGTTATATTCATGTTGACAAAGAGACTGACTCCAAGGTCATTGAATGTATGAATCTTTTGAGCTCTATGGACTTTATCCAACATGTTACTGGGTGCAACCATAACCGCAGCCGTACTCTGAACCTGGTTATTACCAAGTGTCTTCCTATTGACTTGTCCTCTATTGTTGATGTTACTTTATCTGATCACCACTGTGTATTTTTTACTACCTTGTTGCCCATAGCACAGGGTAATACTGAATGCATTATTAAGAAACACCATCTTACCTCTGAAGTTGCTACATATTTTAATGAGGGTATGAACAATACTCCACCACCTATTCTGTCTTCTTCTTATGATTTAGTTGATAACTTTAATAGCAAATTAAAAGGCAACCACTGATGCCATAGATCCAGTAAAGTTGAAAAACAATCAAAAGAGAGAACCTTGGATGAGTGAGGAAACTACAGAGAAATTGCAGAAAGGCAGAGCAGAAGTGGAGTAATTGTCGATTCTGATATTCTGAGAGAGTAACTTGGGATATATAACAAGGCAATTAGAAAAGCCAGACGGGCAAATTTCTAACTGCATCACTATTAAATCCTAAATAATTTGAGTGCTCTTCTCGACCATTGATGGCATGATACATCCTACCCCCGCAAACCTGTGAACTTTCCTCCACACCTAAATGTGATACGTGTTTTTGTCATATTTCAGAGATAAGAACTACATTTTCTTAAAAACAGTTTTTAATTCCAAATCTGAAAATCTGAAAAACTGCAAGATATTGTTAATCACTCCCTGTTCACAGGCACTTTCCCCTCTGCACTAAAAACTTATGGTGAAACACATTCTGAAGAAAAGTAATCTAGATTATTCAACTCCTAGCAATTTTCAGCCAATCTCTAACCTTCCATTCCTAAGCAGAATTCTGGAATAAAAATGGTGTTCAAACCGTTAAATAAGTTAAGTGCCAACTGTTTAAAAAAAAAATTCCAATCTGGTTTTCGTGCCCACCACAGCACAGAGACAGCCTTAGTTAAAGTGGTAAATTATCTTAGAGCCAACACAGATACCAAACAGCTCTCTGTCCTTGTACTCTTAGATTTAAGTGCTGCATTATTGACCATGATTTCCTTATGGACAGACTGAAGAGGTGGGTTGGCCTCTTCGGTCCACTTCTACATTGGTTTAGGGCCTATTTAACCGGTCAAGAGAGTTTGTCGCCCTTGGTGAACTTAACTCAGAGCAAATACATATCACATGTGGCGTTTCACAAGGTTCGATTTTGCGTCCGGTACTGTTCAGTTTATATACACTGCTCAAAAAAATAAAGGGAACACTTAAACAACACAATGTAACTCCAAGTCAATCACACTTCTGTGAAATCAAACTGTCCACTTAGGAAGCAACACTGATTGACAATAAATTTCACATGCTGTTGTGCAAATGGAATAGACAACAGGTGGAAATTATAGGCAATTAGCAAGACACCCCCAATAAAGGAGTGGTTCTGCAGGTGGTGACCACAGACCACTTCTCAGTTCCTAGGCTTCCTGGCTGATGTTTTGGTCACTTTTGAATGCTGGCGGTGCTTTCACTCTAGTGGTAGCATGAGACGGAATCTACAACCCACACAAGTGGCTCAGGTAGTGCAGCTCATCCAGGATGGCACATCAATGCGAGCTGTGGCAAGAAGGTTTGCTGTGTTTGTCAGCGTAGTGTCCAGAGCATGGAGGCGCTACCAGGAGACAGGCCAGTACATCAGGAGACGTGGAGGAGGCTGTAGGAGGGCAACAACCCAGCAGCAGGACCGCTACCTCCACCTTTGTGCAAGGAGGAGCAGGAGGAGCACTGCCAGAGCCCTGCAAAATTACCTCCAGCAGATCACAAATGTGCATGTGTCTGCTTAAACGGTCAGAAACAGACTCCATGAGGGTGGTATGAGGGCCCGACGTCCACAGGTGGGGGTTGTGCTTACAGCCCAACACCGTGCAGGACGTTTGGCATTTGCCAGAGAACACTAAGATTGGCAAATTCGCCACTGGCGCCCTGTGCTCTTCACAGATGAAAGCAGGTTCACACTGAGCACATGTGACAGACGTGACAGTCTGGAGACGCCGTGGAGAACGTTCTGCTGCCTGCAACATCCTCCAGCATGACCGGTTTGGCGGTGGGTCAGTCATGGTGTGGGGTGGCATTTCTTTGGGGGGCCGCACAGCCTTCCATGTGCTCACCAGAGGTAGCCTGACTACCATATTTGGTACCGAGATGAGATCCTCAGACCCCTTGTGAGACCATATGCTGGTGCGGTTGGCCCTGGGTTCCTCCTAATGCAAGACAATGCTAGACCTCATGTGGCTGGAGTGTGTCAGCAGTTCCTGCAAGAGGAAGGCATTGATGCTATGGACTGGCCCGCCCGTTCCCCAGACCTGAATCCAATTGAGCACATCTGGGACATCATGTCTCGCTCCATCCACCAATGCTACGATGCACCACAGACTTTCCAGGAGTTGGCGGATGCTTTAGTCCAGTTCTGGGAGGAGATCCCTCAGGAGACCATCCGCCACCTCATCAGGGGC
Source organism: Oncorhynchus mykiss (assembly GCF_057628025.1). Lineage (NCBI taxonomy): Eukaryota > Metazoa > Chordata > Actinopteri > Salmoniformes > Salmonidae > Oncorhynchus > Oncorhynchus mykiss. The sequence goes on along the minus strand of NC_143032.1, from coordinate 66,916,838 downwards.
ATGCCCAGGCGTTGTAGGGGGGTCATACAGGCACGAAGTTCAAAGTTGGATCAGCCTGTAGTGTGGTTTTCCACTTTAATTTTGAGTGTGACTCCAAATCCAGACCTCCATGGGTTGATAAATTTGATTTCCATTGATAATGTGTGATTTTGTTGTCAGCACATTCAACCTAGGTAAAGAAAAAAAGTATTTAATAAGAATATTTCATTCAGATCTAGGATGTGTTATTTTACTGTTCCCTTTATTTTTTGGAGCAATGTATGTTACCCTCTGGCAAAGTTATCAGAAAGCAGAGCATTGATGTTCACTGCTATGCAGATGATACACAGCTTTACATGTCACCAGAGAATTTTAGCTTCACTGATCAATTATTAGACTATATCAGTGATTTAAATACTTGGATGGCTCACAACTTCCTCCAGCTAAATCAAGACAAGACTGAGGTACTCATTGTTGGAGCCAAAGCACAGAGAAAATCTAGGCTGCACATTTTAAATGACGGGCAATAAAGATAAAACAACACTACCAAGGTGCAGGCATCTCTCTCAGGATGATACAGAGAGACTACCCATGCTTTATTACAAGCAGGCTTGACTACTGTAATGCTCTCCTGTCTGGTCTTCCCAAGAAAGCCATTGGTCAACTGCAAAACATACAGAATGCTGCAGCATTCATACTGACCAAGACCAGACATTACACCGGTTTTAAGGTCTCTCCACTGGCTGCATGTTAGTTTTAGAATTCATTTAAAGACTTTTCTATTGGTTTTTAAATCAATCCACATACAGTGCCTTGCGAAAGTATTCGGCCCCCTTGAACTTTGCGACCTTTTGCCACATTTCAGGCTTCAAACATAAAGATATAAAACTGTATTTTTTTGTGAAGAATCAACAACAAGTGGGACACAATCATGAAGTGGAATGACATTTATTGGATATTTCAAACTTTTTTAACAAATCAAAAACTGAAAAATTGGGCGTGCAAAATTATTCAGCCCCCTTAAGTTAATACTTTGTAGCGCCACCTTTTGCTGCGATTACAGCTGTAAGTCGCTTGGGGTATGTCTCTATCAGTTTTGCACATCGAGAGACTGACATTTTTTCCCATTCCTCCTTGCAAAACAGCTCGAGCTCAGTGAGGTTGGATGGAGAGCATTTGTGAACAGCAGTTTTCAGTTCTTTCCACAGATTCTCGATTGGATTCAGGTCTGGACTTTGACTTGGCCATTCTAACACCTGGATATGTTTATTTTTCAACCATTCCATTGTAGATTTTGCTTTATGTTTTGGATCATTGTCTTGTTGGAAGACAAATCTCCGTCCCAGTCTCAGGTCTTTTGCAGACTCCATCAGGTTTTCTTCCAGAATGGTCCTGTATTTGGCTCCATCCATCTTCCCATCAATTTTAACCATCTTCCCTGTCCCTGCTGAAGAAAAGCAGGCCCAAACCATGATGCTGCCACCACCATGTTTGACAGTGGGGATGGTGTGTTCAGGGTGATGAGCTGTGTTGCTTTTACGCCAAACATAACGTTTTGCATTGTTGCCAAAAAGTTCAATTTTGGTTTCATCTGACCAGAGCACCTTCTTCCACATGTTTGGTGTGTCTCCCAGGTGGCTTGTGGCAAACTTTAAACAACACTTTTTATGGATATCTTTAAGAAATGGCTTTCTTCTTGCCACTCTTCCATAAAGGCCAGATTTGTGCAATATACGACTGATTGTTGTCCTATGGACAGAGTCTCCCACCTCAGCTGTAGATCTCTGCAGTTCATCCAGAGTGATCATGGGCCTCTTGGCTGCATCTCTGATCAGTCTTCTCCTTGTATGAGCTGAAAGTTTACCAAGACCTGGACGGCCAGGTCTTGGTAGATTTGCAGTGGTCTGATGCTCCTTCCATTTCAATATTATCGCTTGCACAGTGCTCCTTGGGATGTTTAAAGCTTGGGAAATCTTTTTGTATCCAAATCCGGCTTTAAACTTCTTCACAACAGTATCTCGGACCTGCCTGGTGTGTTCCTTGTTCTTCATGATGCTCTCTGCGCTTTTAACGGACCTCTGAGACTATCACAGTGCAGGTGCATTTATACGGAGACTTGATTACACACAGGTGGATTGTATTTATCATCATTAGTCATTTAGGTCAACATTGGATCATTCAGAGATCCTCACTGAACTTCTGGAGAGAGTTTGCTGCACTGAAAGTAAAGGGGCTGAATAATTTTGCACGCCCAATTTTTCAGTTTTTGATTTGTTAAAAAAGTTTGAAATATCCAATAAATGTCGTTCCACTTCATGATTGTGTCCCACTTGTTGTTGATTCTTCACAAAAAAATACAGCTTTATATCTTTATGTTTGAAGCCTGAAATGTGGCAAAAGGTCGCAAAGTTCAAGGGGGCAGAATACTTTCGCAAGGCACTGTATGTGCACCCCAATACATGTACCCAATAGGTCCCTCAGGTCCTGTAGCAAGTGTCTTTTTCACTATTACAAAGCCTAGGACCAAGAGGCAGCCTTTAATTATTATAACCCAAGCCTCTGGAATAGCCTTCCAGAAAACCTGAGGGGGGCTGAAACTGTGAACATATTTAAACAGAGATCTTAAAACATCTGTTTAGCTTTGCTTTTCCATAGTTAGTTGTTCAGTTTGTGTTATTCTTTAGTTTTTTTTTATCTCATGTTTGTTGTGCAGAAAATATTTCAGCTTTTATTTCTATGAAGCACATTGCGTTGCATTCCATGTCTGAAATGTGCTGTATAAATAGAGCTTGATTTGATTACATAATTTTGGTGGGTGCTTATGTTTCTCCTATTGGAAATGTGTTTTTTGCATATCCCAACTCTTCCTGGGACGCCCTCGGAGAAAGGGAGCCCGGCCATGGTCTGCCATTACAGTCGGCAACCCTAGAGCAGTTAGGGTTAAGGCCATGGTCTGCCATTACAGTCGGCAACCCTAGAGCAGTTAGGGTTAAGGCCATGGTCTGCCATTGCCGTCAGCAACCCTGGAGCAATTCGGGTTAAGTACCTTGCTCAAGTGCACATGGAAACATTTTTCACCTTGTCGACTCAGGATTAAAACTCGCGACCTTTTGGTTAATGGCCCAATAGCTCTAATCGTTAGGCTACCTGCCGCCCAGAGTAGACACAGTGGGTCATCCTTTACCCCTACTGGGTCATGCTTTACCCCCTACTGGGTGAGAGTGCAGAGGAAGATGTCCATCCACCAAAATATAACTCTATAACAAATATTATTATTGCTGCCAATTTCCCAATCCCAGTGAGTCTCAAGGTCTTGGTATTTTGACTGCAGTCGACAGACTGGACACTGTGCCTTGACCTCCACATTGTTTGAACCTCAGCTCTCAGAGCTGCAACCTGCCAGGGTGGGAAAAACGTAATCTCTCCCAAAAGATCACCCACATCCTGGTCCACATGTCACATGCTCCCTGTCACACGCACAGGCAGAGAGAGATGCCCTGGCCTGTCCTGGCTGGTACTGTACAGTCACACACTGCGGAGGGGTGTAGTCAGGCTTTCGGAAACGCGTCATCTTTGGGACCATCTCAACACAAATAAACGTCTGCCGGGCAGAAGTTCCCTCCATTGTGTTGGTTGGCGGAATGAGAGAAATTACATGGTGTGATAAAGAGAGAAAAGGACTAGGGAAAGAGGTCTGGTGTGGGTACAGAGCCGCAGACAGACAGGTCTGTGCAGTGCAGATGCTGCAGGAGGTAGAGTTGGGTGGCGTGGCAAGCTGGTTTCCGCAGGGCTGGTACGACGGGCAGGAAAGCCCAGAGCAGAGCGAGAGAACAAAGGAGGGAATGCAGTGACCCGTGCCTGGTTGCATCCTGCCCCTGCCCCAGCCAGGCCCAGGACCCGGACCCAGCACTCGGCTGGGTGATTAACACTTCCCCTGGTGACTCCATCATTCACCCTTTATTACCTTGTTTTTAGGCTTGATACACCGTCTGCTGACACTGCACTCTTTTGTAGATGACAATAAAACAAATGTCTGGAAAGGGAAGGGGGACTAGTGATTTAACCAATACGTCTTTGCAAAGCTTATTGTATGTTATGTGGCATACTCAACACACGTGATTGCAGCTACTACTAAAATAGTAGTAAATTATTCCAAACATTAGGGTATTACTGTAGTAATTTGTGGGACAATTCTCTTCCTTCCCCGACACACTCACCTACGGCCCACAGCACAGAGTCAAAGGTGTCCTGTTGGTACTGTATGTTTGTCTGTCCAAGTCACCTGCAGCGCCCCAGAGGACAGCTTGTCCAGTCTCTTGGGGACACTCCTCCGGGAGAACTTGGTGCTATAGGCCTCCATGTAGTCAGTCACCAGCCCTGCCATTTGCTGCAGCACACACAAGACAAGAGGGGAGAAATTCAGGTTTTTGACAGCTCAGTCACCTTTCCAGCACTTAACTTGGGAAAACTATTATTCCAAACTTAACTTGTACAAGAAAAGTCCCAATATCACCAGTACACAATGAATCAATGGGCTCCTGAGTGGCGCAGCGGTCTAAGGTACCGCATCTCAGTGCTAGAGGCGTCACTACAGCCCCTAGTTCGATTCCAGGCTGTATCACAACCGGCCGAGATTGGGAGGCCAATAGGGAGGCGCACAATTGGCCCAGCGTCGCCCGGATTTGGCCGGCATTGTAAATAAGAATTTGTTGTTAACTGACTTGCCTAGTTAAATAAAAGGTTAAATAAAATAAAACAAAAAAAATTGAGTTACAGTATAAACACAATACAGTATAGAGAAATAAGAAATTAATTAAATTAGTGTCAAATCAATTTTGAAATTTTTTAAATTGTGATAAGTGCAGTACCTGATCGAACCCCCTGAGGGGGATGCTGCACATCATGAATGTGGTGTCCAGGCCAATGCCTGTCAGGAAGCCAGCACACTCCATGGCCACATCTTCATAGCACCATGTTCAGGAAAACAGAACACTACACAAATGCTCTCAGAGGAACCTTGTCACATCTACTTTAACTAGAGATAGACAACTGAGAACCTGAGCATAAGAGGCATTGATAGACAGGTGATCCCACTCTAGGAAGAAGGGGTCACCAGTTGAACTGCAATTCACACCTTTTGCCTTCAACATTAGGGCCAACTCACTCTGACAATATACAGTGTAACCAGTGACTCATGACCAAGCACATCGGCAGTCAAAAGGATACAGCCGGCACCAACCACAGGTCTGAAAAACAAAAACCATTAATCTTAGCTGTTTTCATTTCAAATATATCTCTTGGAAGTTATATAGTATAGGTATATGTGTTTTTCTATACGATGCACTTCATACATTTTCCTTCAAATGATCTTGAATACTACTGCGCCAAACAAAACAGGGAAACTGGACACAAATGTTTAGTCTGAATCTGAGGAATTTAAAAGTGATGAAAGTACTATTCGAACTTCGGGGGTTCTATTACTCAAAAAGGGGTGGCGGAGTTGGTAGTGCTAGTCTCTATGTGCGTGTGTGGGCCAGGTGAATCACACCTCTAATCCAGCCCTGAGCTCCACTCACTACTAGCGTTCAGGCTAATCCCTGCGGATGGGGTGTGCCGTGTTCATGGCTCAGTCCACATCACTCCGCTGAGTGACGCCCATCACCCGCATGGAGGCCAGGGCCTCTCTTGCTTTCCCATCCTCAACCTATCCATGGCTCTCCACACTGGCCCAGGCCCTGGCAGGTGAGGGGGCCTGGAGCACACACACAAGCCCAGCCATACCCCACACTCATGCTAGCGCTAACTGCTAAGAGCGTCAGTACCCCGATCCTCCTGTCCACCTAATGCACAGCTGCACTTAGTGCACATTGTCAGGTGGCTTAGGGAGGGATTAGGCCAGGAGCTTTAGGCTGTTTCCACACTCTCATCTCCTTTCCCTGGCTGCTTGGTTATATTGTATTTCAGAGAGACTCTGGGATCGTTCTGTTATCCCTCATCCGGATGGTGGTGTCTGAAAGCATTGGTGGAGGCACAAACTCACAAGTGGGTCTCAAAAACACTGCATCCAGATGTGAAAGACAGGGGGGGGGGGGGGCCTGATTGTGTAACTAAAAACTACAGAGGGATAAATTCCAGTGGGAAAGACATACTTTACTGTACTGATATCTGCCCAGGAAATGTTGCCCACTCCCCTGGAGGAAGGGAAGTACTAGGAGCAGCCTTTCAAACAACAAAGATAACACAAACTCAGGGCTTCCATAGGCTACATCCTGATCCAAAGCCACTTCAATGACTGTTGGAGTATGTCTGACTGTGACAGTTAAGAATTTGCCACAAGCTCGCTCTCACAACCTTGGGCCAACCTTCAGCAGTCCAGACAAGAGATAAGTCAATCTGTTCTCCTTCTGTGTCTCCTATGTTCGCCACAATAACAGTGCTCTTTCACAAGTGTTCCTTAGAGGGGAGAGTTCTACAGGCAGCGGACTTTATCTGAATTCAAATAGAAAGATATAGGATGAGAACTCAACTCCCTAACACGGTTGTGACTACAGAGAGAAAAGATTGTGTGTTACAATTGTCTCACTGTCTCCTTTTGATGTTGCATCTTTTCATCCCAGGCTCATTTCCTCAGCTATTCTCTAGAGCAGGTATTCCCAAACTGGGATAAGCGCAATGCCATCGGGGGTGCGCCAAATAAAATTGTGATTCACATAAAAAATATAGATATATATTTTTTTTTCCCCTTGGCTTCACATTTTCAAACACTCTCAAAACAAATGTAATAATATAAAGTAAATTTATATTTTCCAACGGGCTATACATTTGGGTGGTGTTTTTTGCTCGCCTGAGTAGCCTTGTTTCACTGCCGGTAATAAAATTAAACCATCTAGTGTTCAGCAAAATAACAACACAATGTCAAATACAGGTAGCCTAGTCAAATAATGAACATCCAATCAGATTAACCGTTACTCTCTCGCGGGAATTCTACTAACGGTCCGTATGTAGCTGCTACAAATTCTGTTTGAGCGAAAATTGATAAAAGGGTTAAAAGAAACTAAGGCCCGCGTCCAGAGAGACACATACCAGCTCTACAGATCGTACTGCTACTACCAGCAGTACTACACCTGCACCTGTCGACGACACAAGTTGTTCTGCTTCCATGAGCACATCCAATGCTAGCATCAGTAATTCTACATTTGTTGTTAGTCCAGCTAGCATGGACACTGACAGTTGTGAATCTGATACAGCCGAAGAGCTACTGCCCCCTTACCTGGGAAAGCACTGAACAACAGACCGGAACGTTGGACCATCGAAGAGGCGCAAATATGATGAGATCTACATTGATTTGGGGTTCACTTACAGTGGGGCAAAAAAGTTCTCCCACTTAAAAAGATGAGAGAGGCCTGTAATTTTCACCATAGGTACACTTCAACTATGACAGACAAAATGAAGTAAAAAAATCCAGAAAATCACATTGTAGGATTTTTAATGAATTTATTTGCAAATTATGGTGGAAAATAAGTATTTGGCAGCAAGAGTCTCTTGGTTATCAAGGGGCAAAGTATTGACATGTTTTTTTTATTGAGAGACGAGCTTAAAGTTTTCTTTACTGACCATCATCACCTCTTGTCTGACTGTTTGCATGATGATGAGTTTCTCACATGACTGGCCTATCTCGTGATGTTTTTCTCTCGCCTGAATGATCTGAATCTAGGAATACAGGGACTCTGCAACTATTTTCAATGTGCGAGACAAAATTGAGGCTATGATTAAGAAGTTGAAGCTCTTTGTCTGCATTAACAAGGACAACACACAGGTCTTTCCATTCATTTGTGTGCAAATGAACTCAAGGTTACGGACAATGTGAAATGTGATACAGCGAAGCACCTGAGTGAGCTGGGTGCGCAATTTCTTTCCCGAAACGGATGATACAAACAACTGCATTCGTTATCCTTTCATGCCATGCATCCAGTCCATTTACCGATATCTGAAAAAGTGTGTCATCAAATTGCAACAAACGGTTCTGTGAAAATTGTATTTAAATCAGAAGCCACTGCCAGATTTCTGGATTGGGCTGCGCTCAGAGTATCCTGCCTTAGCAAATCGCGCTGTTAAGACACTGATGCCCTTTGCAACCACGTACCTATGTGAGAGTGGATTCTCGGCCCTCACTAGCATGAAGACTAAACACAGGCACATACTGTGTGTGGAAAACGATTTAAGACTGAGACTCTCTCCAATACAACCCAACATTGCAGTTATATGCATCCTTTCAAGCACACCCTTCTCATTAACCTGTGGTCACAATTTCCGATGAACAAATAAAGTTATATGCAAGATGGCTAAATAAAGAGCAAAATGATTGATTATTATTATTATTTGTGCCCTGGTCCTATAAGAGCTCTTTGTCACTTCCCACAAGCCGGGTTGTACACCAAACAGTCCCAGTCACATAAAGGGTTTCCTGAATTGAAGCGCTCTTTCTGGGGCCACTCACTTGAAAGCTACATAAAAAGCTGTGAGCAAATATTTGTGAAAATTGCTTAGGAGACATGCTGAAAGAGGGAAGGACAGTGCAGGGAAAACATACATACAGAGACCACCACCGTCTGGCTTGTTGTGAAGATGAGTTCATATTGCCCTCTAGTGGTAGAATGTTAGAACAGCAGCCTAGTTTGACAAAAAAAATACAATTTCCCTGACTAAACTGGAGAGGGGTAACAAACAGGTTGTTGCGATAGAAAAATTATGACGGAAATCTATTGTAGATTATATTTATAATAGCAAGGATTATCAATGAGTAGGTGACTAAGATAACTCTTCACTGTTGGCACCATGTACGGTTAAATTACAGCCACACTAACAAACATTACACTCAACCTCCATTTTGTGCCAAGTGGAAATGGTGTGGAGAGACCAATTAGACAGGCGATGACAGGATTTATATGGCTGGATTGGAGATGTGTGTGTGTGTGTGTGTGTGTGTGTGTGTGTGTGTCCCGACCTTTGCTGAACACACACACGCACAGCTAATCTGAGTCAGGAGGAGTGAGTGACAGGAACATTTAAAACGTCCTATAGTAGAATACGCTGTGTCCTGGATGGATCATTATGACAGAGTTGTCTGTGTACATGGCACAGCATTGTATGGTTTGTGTGACTGTGTTTCACCACATGTACCATTCACGTCTTGGCAGGGGACTCTTTCAGACAGAAGATAACACCACTAGTGATGCCGTGCTGGATTGCTCCGTGGATCTACAACACAGGAAGTAGAAACAACAGGTAAACACAACAAACACTGTTTGATTCATATTGTCAATACAGCTTCTGGCAAACGATTAGGAGGGGAAGGTTGGCTTTGTTCTTTGTTAGTCTTATCAACAGACAGTAAGTCACAGCCTGTGATACACCACAGGGAGGGAGGCCTATGAGAGGCCGCAGTCCCAGAGTGTATCCCAAATTATACCCTATTCCCTATGTATTGAATAGGGAACAGGTAGGGTGCCATTTGAGACGCAGACCCAGACAGCCTCCCTCCTTCACCCAGAGAGAGCCATGTTTTGTCCACCACCATCCCATCAAAAGCTCCAGATCCACTGTGGTGTTATCAGCAGCTGGGAAGATCAATGAAGGAGACATATCTCCCCATGTCTACTGGGCAAGGACACATACAGAGGGAGAAGGGGGGTACAGAGAGAGAGAGGAGAGTTGGAGGTGAGGGAGTAGAAAGAGGTAAAGGTTAATACTTACATGTGTGGGGTACTTTGCCGCCCTCCAGCTGCAATCACAATGCCCTTGGCAGTCAGTGTCATCTGCCAGACAAGGGGGAGAGAAATTATAATGACTTCAATAGGAAAATACAAATACCGCAGTGTTGAAATTATGTTCCTTAATTAAAAATAATAATATGGTGAACATTTACATTTTTTGTCATTAACTCCCAGTTTGAAATACAGTACCAGTCAAAAGTTTGGACACACCTACTCATTCAGGGGTTTTTCTCCATTTGTATATTGTAGAATAATAGTGAAGACATCAAAACTATGAAATAACACATATGGAATCATGTAGTAACCAAAAAAAAAAGTGTTAAATAAATAAAAATATATTTGAGATTAGAGATTTTTCAAAGTAGCCACCCTTTGCCTTGACAGCTTTGCACACACTTTGCATTCTCTCAACCAGCTTCACGAGGTAGTCACCTGGAATTAATTTCAATTAACAGATGTGCCATGTTAAAAAGTTAAATAGTGGAATTTCTTTCCTTCTTAATGTGGCTGAGCCAATCAGTTGTGTTGTGACATGGTAGGGGTGGTATACAGAAGATAGCCCTACTTGGTAAAATACAAAGTTTCTTCAAGAGCAGTCGCAAAAACCATTAAGTGCTATGATGAGACTGTCTCTCATGAGGACCACCACAGGAAAGGAAGAACAAGAGTTACCTATGCTGCAGAGGATAAGTTTATTAGAGTTACCAGCCTCAGAAATTGCAGCCCAAATAAATGCTTCACAGAGTTCAAGTAACAGACACATCTCAACATCAACTGTTCAGAGGAGACTGCGTGAATTAGTCCTTCATGGTCGAATTGCTGCAAAGAAACCACTACTAAAAGGACACCAATAAGAAGAATAGACTTGCTTTGGCCAACAAACGCGAGCAGTTGGACAGTTGGAAATCTGTCCTTTGATCTGATGAGTCCAAATGAGATTATTGGTTCCAACTGCCGTGTCTTTGTGAGACGCAGAGTAGGTGAACGGATGATCGCTGCAGGTGTGGTTCCCATGTGAAGCATGGAGAAGGTGTGATGGTGCTTTGCTGGTGACACAGATGTATTTAGAATTCAAGGCACACGTCACCAGCATGGCTACCACAGCATTCTGCAGTGATACGCCTTCAGGTTTGAGCTGGTTGAGAGAATGCCAAGTGTGCAAAGCTGTCATCAAGGTTACTACATGATTCCATGTGTTATTTCATAGCTTTGATGTCTTCACTATTATTCTACAATGTAGAAAATAGTAAACGTAAAGAAAAACCCTTGAATGAGTAGGTGTGTCCAAACTTTTGACTAGTAGTGTGGTATTACCTCTTTTCCTGTCCTGGTTAACCCTTTGACTGTGTGCTCATCCACCAGACTTCCTTTAATGTTCAGATACTTCACATTCCTGTCAAAGAAAACAACATGGTGACACCATGCAAACACCACAGGAGAACTTGTGAGAGATTTTGTGCAAACATTGGGTTTATCTGAAAAAGGATAAGTACTGCACAGCTACACTGTTAAAGCAGTTTTCTAGCTAAAACAATTACATATGAGAGTGAAGACAAAGTTTGGGAGGAGAGATGTAAAGCCATTTTCTATGAAACTGCGTCTATTAAATATGAGATTCGGTTGCACAATGTGAACATCTGCTGTGAGAGTGTGTTAGCCCTGCAGCCATTCAGTCAGAGCACTGCATGCAATCATGGACAATTCATCATAGCGCTGTAACCTCTGTGTACCAACAGGTCTACTAGGCCTAAGAGGGAATATCTCAAGTCGGAAACTTAAGGAGGCAGTTGTCATAACAAAATTACTGAAAACTGCAGGTATGCATGTGTAAAATCCCTGTTTAAGTTATACAACAGAATCTATGACATACCGCATGTGTTTTCACAGGTAGCCCAATTCTGATCTTTTCCCCAATTATTGAGATGTACCAGTCGTGGGAGATGGGCCTGGGGATTTGCCAGCCATACTTCTGGGCGTCTTTCACAGCTGTGCCCAGCAAAGAAGCCTGGTGCATGAGCTTCTTGGGAATGCAGCCCACAGTCACACACGTGCCACCAATGCCCCACTTAGTACCTGGAAGGGTAGCATGATATATTTTTTAAACTTCCATATTAATGCAGATTGTTCACAACATAGTTTGTTTACTCCGAGACAAGCAAGGTGAAATGCTACAAGTCAACAGTTCAAGTCAAGCTGTTTTTGGTGGAATGTACAGTCAGTATGAGTACATTTCTCTTACCTTTAACTGAAGGCTCCACATAATCTAACACAGCAATGGTCAGTCCTACCTGAGCCGATGAAAACAAAGGACAGAATGTTTTGGTCAATCTTCATGGTCAGTAACGCTGCATTAGCACATTAGATTAGACATTATCCTATATAAAAACCTTTACACAGAGCCAGACCTCCTGGTAACAAACCATCTGGGGTGCATTTGATTGTATACTATCCTCAAGAACAAACAGTGAAGTCCCTACTAGTTAATAACGTCGTCTTGTAATACTAATGATTTAATCATGGGATTGAGACACCACCTTCTTTGGAACAAGCCAGACCCACCTCCAATAACGAAGAGATCAGTCAAATTTCCCTGTAACAAACCAAATTCCTTGACATTCGATCTCTATTGGTCAATGCTGACACCATAAACACATACGTTACTTAGAATGTACACGAGGTTACTTATCTAGAAACCAAGCTGACAAGTGCATAATGAAGGGCATTCGAAAAGAGCATGTTATTCTACCAAAGACACTCATTATTTGGAATATTTGACACGGACAGCTTGCCAAGTACCTCAACTATTCCGAGGTACTGGGCAAACTGACAGCTAGCTTGCAGGGCATTGGTTACCACTATAGAAAAAGAAAACGCTGTTTGAGAGATTAATTCGAAATCGATTTCTCATATTCTGTCCTTTTGTCACTAGCTAGCAATATGGCAACAAACTCCATGTCTGTCAAGTTTCTCATAAAAAAAATTTGAAAAATGAATGCAGTTGGTACGTTTCCACCGGCGTCTGCCTCTAGAGAATGCTGCCATGTTGTTTTACAAAAGGCCCTTCATAGGTGTCTGTAAGTCTGCCTGCCTCATTTTACATTGGAAGCACATTCACTGAAACTACGTCGTCAAAATATAAATGTCGTTGTAGTGTTGCAAATAAAATATTGTAAAAAAACACTTGATATATGTGTTTTTGTCCTCCTAGGCCAAACATAGTTCTCAAACTCCAGGCGCCATTCTGACTTCTCCCTACGGTTTTCAACCATCAGCTTTGCCTACCACTGGCCCATGTGAACCAGTTCCGTCCTGTTATGTGGTGCCTTTTCTTGTCCGAGGAAATAACATCAATTATTGTGTAAAATGTGATTTCCAAAAGGCTTAAAATATAAAGTTAGGTGTTCTTTAACATAAAACACAAAGATATGGATCTGAAAGGGAATGTTATGCATTTTGTTTTTTGTGGATGTAGGCCGGTGCTATTCATCAACTTCTACGATAAATATGAGCCATTAAATATTCAAAATGTTTATTCATGATTTTATAGTCCTACTTAAAATATCAGTCATCAACACTTTAAAAATATATAATTTGTCTGTGTGTCTCTGATTCCACTTTCCACCCTGTTAGTGTGTAGTAATACCACTTTTAAAAACAGTCCCTTCCCACAATGACATCATGTTCAGGAAGTGTCAATCATTATTTTGGCAGGAAAACAGTGCACAGCTAAGTAACTATCAACACTTCATTTTTATTTTAATGTTTCATGATGTTAGTATATTTCACTCTTAAATGTCCACCCTGTTAGGCTACATTAGGGGAACATGTTTTATTTATTTTAATTTGACCTTTATTTAACTAGGCAAGTCAGTTAAGAACAAATTCTCATTTTCAATGACGGCCTAGGAACAGTGGGTTAACTGCCTGTTCAGGGGCAGAACAACAGATTTGTACCTTGTCAGCTTGCAACCTTCCGGTTACTAGTCCAACACTCTAACCACTAGGCTACCCTGTTATGAAATGTAATAATTAAAAAATATGTTAGGCAGAAAAGTACAAATTCACTTAAAGTGTTCACCATTATCCTAGCTGGATCTTGATCACTCACAGGATCTTGATGTCATGCTAGCTCAATCTAGATCACTATAGCTAATTTAGCCTCCAAATTTACACTCTGTTAGGCATATGCACAAAACAGGGTGGATACCATATACATAGTATATATAGATGCATGTTTGTTTCTAATTACAATACAATGACTAGGCCTATTTACATAAATGTGATATGTCATTGTATTGCAATGTATATACAATTATAATTAGCAATTGTAGTGCAATTAGCAACTATATATACAGTACCAGTCAAAGGTTTGGACACACCTACTCATTCAAGTTTTTTTTCTTTATTGTAGAATAATAGTGAAGACATCAAAACTATGAAATAACACATATGGAATCCTGTAGTAACCAAAATAAAGTGTTAAACAAATCAATATATGTAATATAGTTTTTAGATTCTTCAAAGGAGCCCCCCTTTGCCTTGAAGACAGCTTTGCACACTTTTGGTATTCTCTCAACCAGCTTCACGAGGAATGCTTTTCCAACAGTCTTGAAGGAGTTCCCACATATGCTGAACACTTGTTGGCTGCTTTTCCTTCACTCTGCGGTCCAACTCATCCTAAACCATCTCAATTGGGTTGAGGTCCGATGATTGTGGAGGCCAGGTCATCTGATGCAGCACTCCATCACTCTCCTTATTGGTAAAATAGCCCTTACACAGCCTGGAGGTGTGTTGGATCATTGTCCTGTTGAAAAACAAATGATAGCCCAAACCAGATGGGATGGTGTATCACTGCAGAATTCTGTGGTAGTCATGCTGGTTAAGTGTGCCTTGAATTCTAAATAAATCACTGACCGTGTCACCAGCTTAATGTTGCCTTGAATTCTAAATATACATCTCAGACAGTGTAACCAGCAAAGCACCCCCACACCCCCTCCATGCTTCATGTGGGAACTACACATGCGGAGATAATTGTTTCACCTACTCTGCGTCTCATAAAGACACTGCGGTTAGAACCAAAAATCTCAGATTTGGACTCATCAGACCAAAGGGCAGATTTACACCATTCTAATGTCCATTGCTCATGTTTCTTGACCCACGCAAGTCTATTCTTCTTATTGGTGCCCTTTAGTAGTGGTTTATTTGCAGCAATTCGTCCATGAAGGCCTGATTCTTTATTTGTGTCGGCGCCAACAGAGATGGCCGCCTCGCTTCGCATTCCTAGGAAACTATGCAGTATTTAGTTTTTTAATGTATTATTTCTTACACTGTCACCCCAGGAAATCTTAAGTTTTATTACATACAGCCGTGAGGAACTATTGGATATAAGGTCAACGTCAACTCACCAACATTACAACCAGGAATACGACTTTCCCGAAGCGGATCCTCTGTTTGGTCCACCACCCAGGACAATGGATCGGATCCCAGCCGGCGACCCAAATCAACGGCACTGCAGAAGGGGCAGATGGAGCGGTCTTCTGGTCAGGCTCCGTAGACGGGCACATCGGGCACCGCTCCCAAGTACACTACTCACCAATGTCCAGTCTCTTGACAACAAGGTAGACGAAATCCGAACAAGGGTTGCCTTCCAGAAAGACATCAGAGATTGTAACGTTTTTTGTTTCACGGAAACATGGCTCATTCGGGATACATTATAAGAGTCGGTACAGCCACCTGATTTCTCCACGCATCGCGCCTACAGAAACAAACATCTCTCTGGTAAGAAGAAGAGCGGGGGTGTATTCCTTATGATTAACGAGTTGTGGTGTGATCATAACAACATACAGGAACTCAAGTCCTTTTATTCACCTGACCTAGAATTCCTTACAATCAAATGCTGACCGCATTATCTACCAAGAGAATTCTCTTCGATTATAATCACAGTCGTATATATCCCCTCCAAGCAGACACATCGACGGCCCTGAAATAACTTCATTGGACTCTATGTAAACTAGAAACCACATATCCTGAGGCTGCATTTATTGTAGCATATTGCAGCATATCGAATGCGCAACCCAGGCTGGCAAAACCCTGGATCAATGTTATTCTAACTTCCGCAACGCATACAAAGCCCTCCCCCGCCCTCCTGTCGGAAAATCTGACCACGACTCAATTTTGTTGCTCCCACCCTATAGACAGAAACTAAAACAGGAAACACCCGTGCTCAGGTCTGTTCAATGCTGGTCCGCCCAATCAGATCCTAAGCTTCTAGATTGCTTCGATCACGTGGACGTGGATCATATGTTCCGCATAGCGTCGGACAACAACATTGATGAATACGCTGAGTCGGTGAGCGAGTTTATTAGCAAGTGCATCGGTGATGTTGTACCCACAGTGACTATTAAAACCTTCCCCAAGCAGAAACCATGGATTTATGGCAGCATTCGCGCAAAACGGAAAGCACCACGGCTTTAAATCAGGGCAAGGTCGACCGGGAAACATGACCGAATACAAACAGTGTAGCTATTCCCGCCGCAAGACAATCAAACAACCTAAGCGTCAGTATAGAGACAAAGTAGAATCGTAATTCAACGGCTCAGACACGAGGTATGTGGCAGGGTCTACAGTCAATCACGGACTACAAAAAGAAAACCAGCCCTGTCGGGGACCACGATGTCTTGCTCCCAGACAAACTAAACAACTTCTTTGCCACCAACACGGCCCGCTACCAGAACCTGCGGACTCTCCTTCACTGCAGCCAACGTGAGTAAAACATTTAAACATGTTAACCCTCGCAAGGCTGCCGGCCCAGGCGGCATCCCTAGCCGCATCCTCAGAGCACGCGCAGACCAGCTGGCTGGTGTGTTTACGGACATATTCAATCAATCCTTATCCCAGCCTGCAGTTCCCACATGCTTCAAGAGGGCCACCATCGTTTCTGTTCCCAAGAAAGCTAAGGTAACTGAGCTAAATGACTATCGCCCCGTAGAACTCACTTCCGTCATCATGAAGTGCTTTGAGAGACTAGTCAAGGACCATATCACCTCCACCCTACCTGACACGCTAGACCCACTCCAATTTGCTTACCGCCCCAATAGGTCCACAGACGACGCAATCACCATCCCACTGCCTTAACCCATCTGGCCAAGAGGAATACCTATGTAGAATGCTGTTCATCGATTACAGCTCAGCATTTAACACCATAGTACCCTCCAAACTCGTCATTAAGCTCGAGACCCTGGGTCTCGACCCCGCCCTGTGTAACTCTGTCATGGACTTCCTGACGCGTCACCCCCAGGTGGATAGAGTAGGAAACAACATCTCCACCCCGCTGATCCTCAACACTGGGGCCCCACAAGGGTGCGAAACTCAAATTCCCTTTGGAGATTGACTAAGTCATAGGCCCGTCCCATGAGCACAGACATTGATCTGGCATCATGGGACAGCCCTTTCCTACGGTTCTGGATATAACCCCCACCTTGGGAATTTCCCGGCAGACCAGTACCTCAATCACAGAGGGAGCTAAGGTTTGAGTAGAGACCATAAACCTAAGGTTGTAATGGTTGTTGAAACTCTGAGACTATCGATACCGACAGAATAAGAGCAAATATTTGATACTAATTACCAGTCTGCAGCTAGGAATTCTATACCATTGAATGCGAAGGCCGACAACCGCCGAAACATCTATTCTATAACAACATTTCTGAATGGGACTCTGAAGTATCTATTCTAACCACGATAGACGGGCGGATGAACTTCCAACAGAAAGGACGATTCCAACAGAGATCACGATGACACACTGAGCGTAAATATATATATTTATTTCAATTATTCCAGAATGAGTGAGCGTTCATGTGCAAAGGTGTAGCATTTCATAATTATCAATTGTGTAGTGTATTTTGTCTTTCGCGCTCTTCTCAGTCCCTTTGTCTACCAAGCCGCCATACCGGTTAAGCCCACTAGGGCACATCCCCTATCATTTCCTTGTAACCATATCTACTTTGTTTGTTTGTTTGAGCAATTCTGTGATTATTTAGTTTGTTAATAAATAAATGATTCAGACAATTGATGTATGGATGATTCATATTGAAGACTGGGTTCGTGCAGATAACCAACAATTTATGACGTTTGGAATGGGACTGACGTGAGGTAAAGAATAATTCATTAATTAGAAGACTAATGGATCAGATGTTAAAATATTTGAAAGTTATATTAGGAAAATTATAACTTTGTAATCTGAATATTTTCCTTGGTGCCCCACCTTCCTAGTTAATTACATTTACACGATTAGTTGAATCACATAATAATAATTACTGAATTGATTTGATAAAATAACAGTCTTCAGTTTAATGATGCCAAAGACACGACAGTAGCATGAGTCTCTTTTAACCATATGACAATGTGACAACTTCTACAATATATTATTTATTGGGAATGGATTTTGGCTTGAGGTAAAAATTCATGAAGCTGTATAGATCCTTGGTCTTCTTGGAATGGAATATCAACACAAAATTCACAGGCAACATGTTCTTTCCAGGCATGGTTTATTGAAAACACACCAAATTGATACTCTACAAATCAGTACTTTTTATGTTATTTGAACAAGCGTAACACTTGCCTCTGGGTATTAGTAAAATCAACATAATACATTCTGTCACTGTGGCATCGCTCTGATAGCTACGAAAGCATTAATGTACTCTTCTATGAACTCAAACCATGTTTTATGTCTCTATCGTTTAAAAGTTTATAATACAATGTTATACAAAGCAAAAACCCACCAACAGTCTAGTCTACACTGAGGACAGAGTGGGTGAATGTGTGAGTGTGTAAAAGGAAGGGGAAGGGGAGAGATATACTGTAGGGAGGGAGGCTGACAGAAGAGAAAAGGAGAGGTATAAGAGGATGAGGAGGAAGAAGGAACGACGGAGGGATAAAGAGTTATATAAAACACAATGATATCTTTATGTACCATGGAAAATGTTAAGGCACATGATAGTTACAAACACATTTGCTACTGAGCAGTACAGTTACTTTATTTTGAAGAGTTTGAATCAGTGATATCTACACAGGTAGGTCTTGCTCATTTGATTCAATTTCTGCCCCATTTTCTTGCATTTCTTTCACAGCACAGTTAGCACAGTCCACAAACAAGCCCATGGACTCATTTCATATGTATATAAATACAACACCAGGTCCTCTGGTTGTGTACTACAAAATGCAGTCAGGAATAGACAGTCAAAGATTAACAATCCAATGAAAAGCACACAGTTTTGAGGACGTATGTGGACATGGAGGACGTTAACGTGGGGCGATTATTACAATGCTTTTCTCTGAAATCAAATGTTTATTAATACATGTACTTTACATTTTTATTTTATCACATAAGTCTTTGTAAACACTGTGTAAAATATGCAAGCTTTATAAAGTCACATCACAAAGAAATTCGGCATTCAACGCAGGCACATGCCATTTGCCTATAGCTGACGCATGAGTTAAGCTGTCCAATAGTGGAGGGTCCCCTCACCAGTCCCAGAATAGGTTCATAGTGGAGAGTCCACTTGGAGATTGAGATAAAACAATCACAAAACCACTACTAAACCTTTAACCACATGTGTAGTTCAGCCTTTCTTCTCGTCTCTTTTTAAAAGACAATGACGTAATCATCTGCACTACTACATTTAAACTGCCCCTAGAAGAGGGCACAAAAAATATAATAATCAAACAGATGTTGTATACTTTATACGTGATGCAAATTCTGCCTTGAACCACAGGAAAACTGCTCTCCTCTCCGGATATAAATGACTAATATCCAATTACACCACAAAAACTGGCACTTAAAAATAATATAATATAAACATTTGTACATTTTTTCATGCTTGTTTCAAATAGTTCTTTAAAGATGCATTAGTGAAATCAAAGCATGTTTTCAGGTTCTCAGCGACTTCATATAAATTGCAGTGTGAAATGTGAAGGGAATTGTAACACTTCTGTCTAACATCTTCTGTCTATCCCTGCTGCTGTATCCAGCCATCCATCCATCCCTCTTTTCTCTCAGTCTTATCTCTTGAGTGATCCCTGCTGAACCAACCATCCCTCCCTCCCTCCCTCCCTCCCTCCCTCCCTCCCTCCCTCCCTCCCTCCCTCCCTCCCTCCCTCCCTCTATTAATCTCCTTGAAAGATGGAGACCAGGTCATCAGTTCAACTCGCCTTTAAAAAGAAAGCTGAATAACAGCTCTTCTTGTTTTGTTTTGTTTTCTCTTGACAGTACAAAATATAAATATGTGATCAGCATGACTACAGATTTGACACTTAATTGATGTGGTTATTTCTGTTTACAAACATGATATTTTATCCAATGAATGTGCTTCCCAAACAAACTATTATGAGTACACAACTAAGACGTGTCTATTGTTTTCTCTGTTCTCTTTTTGTTTTTCTTTGACCCTAATATACATTTATAAAACCAACAAAAATATCAAATGCTTTTAGATTCTACCCTTTGACACCAGGAGCATGTACTTTCCATTCCTTCATTAACACAATCCATTTATAAACAAAATGTCTTATATCCTCTTCAACTTTAATACATATCAGTGACAAACTGCAACCAACCAAGCAATTCATATATCGTCGGCAAACACATATCTCTAGTCTGTGTCGATACTGAAAATATATTTTCATTTTGTTTCGCTCAACAGCTATAAGTAACCCAACCAAATGCACGTCATTTCACTTCCTTAAGTCCAATCAACACTTGCAGACATTCAGTTCCTTTAAGTGCCCTTCAAGCATCAAGTCCTTCAAACCAACCCAACCTTCATCTACCACACCAGTCCACACTTCTTCAATCTGGAAAACCCAAACAGAAACAAAGACCAGCAAAATAAAAAAAATACAAATTATATTAAACAAAAACTATTTACTGTGCCTCGACAAAAGACAAACCAACAAAAACAAAACCTAAACAAAAGGCTAAATTGTAACATAGAAAAAAATACTATTAGAAGCAAACTGTCTCCTTTCCTTTCCAACACACTTCCTTTCCTCCCAACAAACATCACCTTCTCATCACCTTCTCTCCCCCACCACCAGTACATTGCCATAGAGATAGAGCTCTAGAATACTTGTATCTCTATGACAATAAATGCTTCCCCTCTTCCATCCTGACACCATGCAGTGCTGCTCCAGTCAGAGTCCTTGCTGTTAGGGTACCCTACACCTACATCCTGACACCATGCAGTGCTGCTCCAGTCAGAGTCCTTGCTGTTAGGGTACCCTACACCTGTCCATCCAGTGGGGAATGTAGATATGACAAGTAGTCGTTTTTAGATTTTCTTTTCTTTCTTTTTTTATACATCATTTCATTTGCTGATTCAAAAGCATGAAGCATTGGTTGTTGGATGATTGTTTCTTTTTTGTTTCTTTTACAAAGTCTATCTGCTGACGAGTCAACATCAAAATGAGTTCCATGTGTTATGGCAGTGATGACATGGGAGATCCTCTAGTTTAGGTGTTACGCTGTCGTTATTTAAGCCTAGAACACAGGAGAACAGGGAGGGAGGGGGGACACAGGTGGTTATGTCAAGAGCTGAAAACCTATAAGAGAGCAGGCTTGTGTACCAAAAGGCACCCTATTCCCTATATAGTGTGCTTATTTTTACTGGAGCCAAATGGGCACTGGTCAATAATAGTGCACTTCAAAGTGAATAGGGTGCCTTTGGACGTAGGCATGGTGTTTAAAGCAGTTGAATAATCAAGCTTTTAAAGTAAGTCAGAGGGCACAATGACCAAACGGTATTGCATAATCAAAATCACAATACAAAAATCACTATATTCATACATGCTTGACAGATGTCAAATCCAATGTAACAGACAGCGAGAGGGATGCTTTGATGATAGGTTTGAATGGCAGCTACTGCATAAAGCCAGCTTGATAAACACACAAATGAAGCAGGCCTTTCGTATGATTACTCTATCTTACCTGATTGACTCAATGTCCATTACTCTGTCCATTCTAAGCATGTCTTTGTTATAATAGATCTGTTATTGTGTTAGCTTTGACTTGACTAGATCTTAATGTGGTGATCACAACCTGTTTTCACAGTTATTATATAAACTCAATTGTTTTCAGCACTTCATTCTGTACGGATGATCATTGTCATATTTCAGTTTGCGTTTCAGAGCACCACATGAGGAGTCTATCAAAGCAGTATGGTTGATCCCTTACCCAGGACAATAAGAGTTATGGGGAAGCAATGAGAGAATAAAGAGACGTACAGCAAGGAAGAAAGATAGCCCTTCGCCTCCATAGAGCTGTTGATGATCAGCCACCTACCACAGCTTCTCACCCAGAGCAGATACACTCAGTTATTAGTTGACGGAACAGGAGCAAAGAGATGAGCAAGTGATGAGAGGATCCCCAATAGTGAGCTCTCGTGATGCTAACCCAGAGCAGCTAGCCTATCCTAGCCTACCACAGACTGTAGACATAACCGAGAAGGAGGAGCTGATGTGTGTGTTCATCCAGGCATCCATTATTTATCTGGAGGAGCTCTTTGTCCCAGGGAATGGTGTGTTGATTACTGCTGATAGGGAGATGATACACCATGTTCTTCCCACAGCTTTTCATTACAGCTACACTGGGAGGAATTGTGTTTGTGTGTGTGTATGTGTATTCCATCTAAAGTCTAGATTTAATACCTTTCATAATTTAGAACAAACATAATTTCATCTGGAATAGTCAAGGGAGTCTGTCTGTTTTGCAACAGATGGGTTTGAATCAGGCAGGTGCTCCACAACTGTGAAAATTATGAAATTTCATCCAGCTTTTCTCAAGTTTGGTGTCATAAGCCAACTACTCTGGGTCAAGCAGGTCCAAGCACAGATAAAAAACTAACAGAAGTGGCGTGTGTGAGGGTTAAAACAGAAACAGTGTGGTGGTGGTGGTGGTGGTGGAGCTAACAAAGAAAGGAGACTAACAATCCAGAAAGTGGAAAACTAACATTTGTAAGACCTACCATGCATGCATTTAGACCCAGGAGTCAACAGGCTGAGGTTTAACGTCACAAGCATCCACCAGTTTGACTGCAGGCCTGTTACTCCTGACATAGTGTTTCCTATTTGTGTCATTCTGCAGCAACGGGACAAGGGGTTAACAGAAAAACAAAGAGGTCGATAAATATCATCCATAGAGAGGAGTGGAAAGCCAGGGTTAGTTCCTTAGCATAAAGGAAGATGTTTTTTGAGTCTGAAAAAAGTGATTAAAAACAACAAACCAACCGACACATGCAAACAAACAAAAACAGAGTGGGAGAGAGCAGTTCAAACAGCAGAGTTGCATTTTGGTTTCAGGCTTCTGGAGGTCTAGAAAGTTGGGTTGAGCAGTTGTTGCTGTGCTGAAGTAAATTCAAAACATGAGAGGAATGGGGGCTATAAACATGAGAGGAGATATCTGCCATCTCCAGTCCTGTCTGATGGCTTATTTGCTTCTGGAGGTTTTGCAGCATACTGTATCTTGACAAGCATTTGTGTCTTCAAGCTGCAACGTGTCTGCATAGCTGCCATTCTACACATGGTAAGCAGAGGTCAGCAAAACACCTATTTTCCAATTCTACCTCTTGATACTATCATGATGTCTGATTCTGAACTCATGGTAACTCTTCATTAACCAAAAGGACTTCTAACTGTGTTCGTATGCTTGACCTATCAAACCACCTTCAGTCCTTACGCCACACAGACCGATCAGAGCGTGAGAATATAATCCTGTGATGGGAAACACAGGACTGGACTGAAAGTCACCCTGGTTCAACAGTGAATAACTCATCCTCAATCTCTCTCTCTCTCCCTCTCATTTACTCTGTGTTTTCTCTAGCGATGGATACTGAGCCACTTACGATGCAGGCTTGTGTGTGTGAGTGAGTGTGTGAACCAGGCCTTGGTTGTCGATCTATGAGGAGAAGTGGAGATGGAGGGGCAGGACTCTTTTAATCAGTCCCAGATTAATTACTTTCACAATCACAAAGCTTACACTCAATTATCTGCTGCTTAGCTGTCAGTAAATTGGACTGCCAGATGAGTGGCACCAGGCTCGACAGACAACAACATGAACTGCTGCTGCAGAACATGAAAATCCAGATTCCTCTTCAAGAAATCAAAAGGGCAATGGCATTGACAAATGGGCAAGGGCACTGGAAGAGATGGCTTCAGGCTACCTTAACAGAAACGGCGTATCATGACTTGTGTGTTTTAATAGCCTGGTCCTTTAGTCACCTATAGCATAGCTGTAACTGTGCGGTGTGAGCTGTTACGGGTCGGTCTGGACCAGACGTACCTTTAATGGCTCGCGTTCTGACAGGTCCACTGACCCGTCTCCACTACTCTTGTACTTGCAGTCTTTGTCTCTCTGGTCGATGGTGGAGTAGCCATCTAATGAGGAGAGAGAGGATCACAGAAACATAGCACTGTTAAATACATGGATGGAAACTACAGATGTATAAGCTGCATGCAGCCTTCCAGGAGTGGAGCTGTGCATATCTGATGTGGAGGAAGAACTCGTTAGTAAGAGACGAAACAAGACAATTGTGTTTACATTTTCATTGAAAAGAGGAGCACTGAGCAGAACATTGAAGTTTGCCAGGTTTTGAACACAGTCATTAGAGAATTGCCCACACCTCCTGTTGCTCCTGTGTCTGTACTACTGAATTAATGGCCATCCTTATACCAACGTCTTGTTAAGAGAGGGGTCTTGCATACAGCATCATAAGTAAAACAATACTGCACTACATTGTACACTGTTAGAGCATAACAACAATATATTTGCTCATTCCCAATATTGCCAAAGTTTGTCCTACAAACTTTTTTTTTAAATGTCCATGTTGGCAATGGTGTTGTTAGAGTTCTAGAACTGTGAGTAGTTCCTACAGACAAGAACATTCCATCTGAGACTACTATTGTTCCTCGTCGGCGATTGAGGTCATGCAAACTCGGTCTTACCTGGACCAAGCTCGTCCATAGGTATCATATCACCACTTCCATTTTTCTTGGTGCCTGAAAAGCATTTATATGCCATTTTTTTATCATGAGCACCACACACACAATTTGTTTTAATCACGAGCCAATGCTGCTTTCAGGCCAATGGTTCTCGGTCACTGTCTGCTGGTACACTTTAGCAGTAATGCAGGCAGGCTGAAAATGGGTGTGAATGACAACTACACTTTATGTGTATGCATGGTTGCAAAAAAAGTCACATGACCAGAAACAAGATGACAAGAGAAGTACTGTCATGCTCTCGACTCCTCTGTCAATGAGATGTTCGTGTTTTAGGCTGCTTCCGTACCTCCCTCTATGCATATATCCTAATATACATGCTTGGATTTGCGTTCAAGAACACACTATTGGATTAGATAAATCTACCCATGATGCATCATTCTCCCAACCACACCATCCCAAAAAGAACCGACTTACACATAAAGATCACCAAACACTGCAGAACGAAAGGTTTCAAGCACAGCCCTCCAACAGTAGGTAAATGGATATGAGTGAGACAGACAAAGCAAAGCGCAGATAGATAGAACCATCCCCCTAAACACTTGTTCTAATCATGGCTTCTGATAGAAACAGACACACAGTAACAGCAGCACAATTTGCTCCATAGATATAGAGCAGTTATTAATATCTATGGTTTCCTCACTCAGTTCACCACAGTAGGCCAGGCCCGGAGGATCCCCAGTCTCGCCTGCCATCACAGACTGACCTTGGTTCTTCTCCATCAGGGGCAGAGTGGTGTCGTCATAGCCTGGCTTGCCATTCTTGGCTGCTTTAGGGGCGCCGGTCGCTGTAGGCTGAGGGGGGGGGAGTAGAGACATATGACTGTACTAATTGTGTGTGTGTGTGTGTGTGTGCATGTGTGTGCGTGTGTTCTACTACACAGCCTATTACCTGGAAGTGACTCTTGTTCCATCCTTCCTTGGTCAGGGCGTTCCTCAGGTCCTTGTAGCTCCACACCGTCTGCAGCACGTGGGAGGCGGCCTTGTCCTCACGTGGTGATTGGCTGAGGAAGGTAGACAGGAAGAGAATAAGGGTCGGTATTCACAAAGCATCTCAGATTAGGAGTGCTGATCTAGGATCAGGTCCCCATGTCCATTCATTATAATTGAAAAGGCAAAACTGATCATAGATCAGCACTCCTACTTTGAGACTCTTTGTGAATACAGGCCCAGAACATTGGGCCCAACCGCTGCCAGCAGCTAGTGGAGGCTGGGGCCAAATGCAGTCAATCTCACATTCAAAGCCATCTATTCCCACTGGTTGCCCCAGGTGCTTGCTTTTAATTCATTCTCCAATGGCCGCACACATTTATTTTCATTCAATTCATTAGCTACTCCTTAGCCCTTCTGTTAATTACATGGGATGGTTCTCCATTACTTCAAAGTAATTCTCACGGGTGGAGAGAAAACACATTTATTTGATATTAAATAAAGTATGGGTATCAAATACCAACTGGAAACTAATCTTAAATTATCAATAGGTTGTAGAAGGAGACAGCTATCCAAACAACTTCTCTCTGGCTATCACTGCTCGCTGACTTGATCAAGTAGATCAGATAATTCAATGGGATATGAGGAAAGTGAAATATAGTAGAAACTGGGAAATCATTAAAACAGCTCCTGAATTCCTATTCATAGTACTTACTATTCAGGTGAAGTAC
The DNA here is from genome assembly GCF_057628025.1 of Oncorhynchus mykiss. Taxonomy (NCBI): domain Eukaryota; kingdom Metazoa; phylum Chordata; class Actinopteri; order Salmoniformes; family Salmonidae; genus Oncorhynchus; species Oncorhynchus mykiss. Next base: position 66,890,381 of record NC_143032.1, on the reverse strand, counting down.
ACTATAGTTTGTTTCCTGGAAACCAGACACTGCACGGTTTATCTATTCAATCTAAGTAGTGTTCTACAGATCGAAATACTGTGACAAGGAATCCAGCTTATATTACCTTCTATTATTAATTCCCAAGCCAGAGAGGACATGAAAAGACAGGGTCGTTACATTTTATAAGGCCAGACACTCCTGGTCCTTGAGAGACTGCAGAATATACACTGCTCAAATAAATAAAGGGAACACTTAAACAACACAATGTAACTCCAAGTCAATCACACTTCTGTGAAATCAAACTGTCCACTTAGGAAGCAACACTGATTGACAATACATTTCACATGCTGTTGTGCAAATGGAATAGACAACAGGTGGAAATTATAGGCAATTAGCAAGACACCCCCAATAAAGGAGTGGTTCTGCAGGTGGTGACCACAGACCACTTCTCAGTTCCTATGCTTCCTGGCTGATGTTTTGGTCACTTTTGAATGCTGGCGGTGCTTTCACTCTAGTGGTAGCATGAGACGGAGTCTACAACCCACACAAGTGGCTCAGGTAGTGCAGCTCATCCAGGATGGCACATCAATGCGAGCTGTGGCAAGAAGGTTTGCTGTGTCTGTCAGCGTAGTGTCCAGAGCATGGAGGCGCTACCAGGAGACAGGCCAGTACATCAAGAGACGTGGAGGAGGCCGTAGGAGGGCAACAACCCAGCAGCAGGACTGCTACCTCCACCTTTGTGCAAGGAGGAGCAGGAGGAGCACTGCCAGAGCCCTGCTAAATGACCTCCAGCAGGCCACAAATGTGCATGAGTCTGCTCAAACGGTCAGAAACAGACTCCATGAAGGTGGTATGAGGGCCCGACGTCCACAGGTGGGGGTTGGGCTTACAGCCCAACACCGTGCAGGACGTTTGGCATTTGCCAGAGAACACCAAGATTGGCAAATTCGCCACTGGCAGTGATTAGAGGCAGTAAGAGACCTGCTCTCATGGGGAGGGAGACCATGTACATGTAGGCCTACATACTGTATGTATGTGCATACTACACATGTGTATAGTATAGTTACTATGGAACTGAACTACTGTTGATTGAGTCATTGATTAGATTGATCAATCAATCATTAAATTCAAGAAAGACAAACAAATCTATTCGAAACACTAGAACCTGTGAGCGGCCAGACGTTAGCATTGTGCTGTGCTACACTATGCTGAACTAATATGCTGCCTCGTACTGTACAGTGCTGTACTGTTGCTATACTGCACTGTAGCCAGCTGTGCTAGCCAAAGGTCATACCTTGTCTTGTTGATGGCCACCAGTTTCTCGATGGCCTGGGCCTGGATGAGGGAGCGTGCGTTCTCAGAGCTGTCCGTCACGATCTCGTGGATGGTGTTGAGGATGGCCACCACCGTGTCTTCCTCCAGGTTCTTGGCTGGCCGCTGCTGACCGCTGGGCAGGTTACTCACCAGGTCCCTCATGGCATAGCTCCCTACAGGGCAGAGATCAGAGAGCAGTGTCACCGTCAAATGGTAATAGAGGTAAAAGGTGTGTAAACATTCAGGAAAGGGGGTTTTATTACATCTTGTTGCGCTACATAGTGTTTTGATTCATAATAGCATTGTACAAAATGTTTGATATCAACTAATTAAAACTTTGGCAAATCTGCAATCAGTCAGCAAAAGACATACACAGGTTCAACAATCATATGTTCAGTAGCTAGGTTTCAATCCAATTGGCAACAGATTTTCATGCGAATATTCAAAAATCTGCATAAAGAAAACATGCACATTTTCCCCCCAGTGGTGTGCTTCTTATTATTCTTCTTCTTGAATTATTGTGGATAAAAGTCAGTGGTGATGAAATGTATTTTTTCCGCACGAGTTTTCATGTACCGAATAAAAATGTGTTTCCATCGCTATCTACTGATAGTTTTGTCACAGAAACTGTTGCGTCAAATAGCAAATGTGCCTACTCTGATCTTGGCATGTGCGCCCTAGCCAACAGCTCGCAGATACAGTGTGCGTAGGCTGCTAGTCTACACAATGAGATTATTATGGATAAGAGCGAGAATATGTTTATTTGTTAAACGGCAGTCAAGCATCAATCATCATGTCACCAGCATTATCGATATTTATTGGAAAGCAGGATCAAGCTTGTGCACTTTCACAACCCTGTAAAGTTCACCATCATTTATTTAATCTGTCACATAATAAACTGCATGCTTTCTGATCACACATCATATCGCTGCGTGACTCCAAATGTACTTTGGCTATTATATCAATATTTGTAAATAAAGGCATTTCCACCACCATTTCAAGAATCATTTATTTGACCAACACAAAAAGATCCTACCATGTCGAACATACAAATTGTACAGAAACTTCCTGTTTCCATCACAGGTGTCGTGATTTTAAAAAATATTATATGACTTTACTTGCATTAAAACTGAGAATGGAAACGTGGTTAGTAACAGCTATCTGATCTCACAGCATTCCAAAGTGTTTTACCCCATTGTTGTACTTGTACGCTGTAAAGAGAGGCCATGTGTTAACAGTGTGTGGTCAAGCCCACAGTTAATACACAGCCTCTCTTTACAGCATACGGTCAATGGTCGTACCGATCAGGTCTTTGTTGCGGCGGTCGATGGAGAGGTTGCGCAGGGCGATGGCCACGGCTCGGACCACCTTGTCAGAGTCAGAACGCAGCAGCTCCACCAGGATGGGAAGACCCTTCTCCTTCCTCACTGTGGCACGGATGTAGTTGGACCACTGGGGACAGAGAGAGGAGAGAACATGGATGATAAGGATAAAATGTCTGTGAAGAGAGAATACTACCAGCCAATACATACATACGCATGTACACGCACGCGCACACACACACACACACACACCCCACCCCACACACAATTATTGTACATGAGCACAGCCAACAGTGGCTATCTAGATTGGACTGTTCAAGAAAATTACACAGCAGGGCTACAGACTGTCATGTGATGGAATTTGTCACTGATTAAACATCAACGAATGCTCCTCTCTTTTTTTTAATGAAACACAAAACAATAAGTTTGACATGAAAGAGCTCCTTTGCTGAACACGGTTACCCCCTGAGATGTAATTAAACTGGTGCAACACCAGAACCCGGCCACTGGGTGGCAGTAGTAAATCTAAAACTGACCGTACCATAGTAGTTAAACAGCAAGGGAGCAACAAGGAGAAGGGGATGAGATATCCTCATTGGGAATGGGAACATGTTATGTCCATCTCCTTTAAGCAGAGGTTTGATGTGTTAGCATCAGCCCCAAGCCCCAGTGTGGACAGGCATTCTGATCACCCTCTATATACACAGACATGGAATCACTGGCCACTTTAATAATGGAACACTAGTTACTTTAATAATGTTTACATACTTCTTTACTCATTTCATATGCATATACTGTATAATATTATACTGTAATTTAGTCAATGCCACTCCAACATTGCTCGTCCTAATATTAATACTTTATTTTACTTTTAGCTTTGTGTGTATTGTTGTGATACTACTGCACTGTTAAGAGCTAGGAAGACAAGCATTTGATACACCCACAATAACATCTGCTAAATATGTGTATGTGACCAATAATATTTGATTCGATCTGCTCAAACTACATAAACAAAATAACTACATAAAGAAAATCAAATAAAATGTTATTGGTCACATACACATGGTTAGCAGATGTTAATGTGAGTGTAGCGAAATGCATGTGCTTCTAGTTCCGACAGTGCAGTAATATCTAACAAGTAATCTAACAATTTCCCAACAACTACCTAATACACACAAATCTAAAGGGGTGAATGAGAAGATGTACATATAAATACAGTGCCTTGCGAAAGTATTCGGCCCCCTTGAACTTTGCGACCTTTTGCCACATTTCAGGCTTCAAACATAAAGATATAAAACTGTATTTTTTTGTGAAGAATCAACAACAAGTGGGACACAATCATGAAGTGGAACGACATTTATTGGATATTTCAAATTTTTTTAACAAATCAAAAACGGAAAAATTGGGCGTGCAAAATTATTCAGCCCCCTTAAGTTAATACTTTGTAGCGCCACCTTTTGCTGCGATTACAGCTGTAAGTCGCTTGGGGTATGTCTCTATCAGTTTTGCACATCGAGAGACTGACATTTTTTCCCATTCCTCCTTGCAAAACAGCTCGAGCTCAGTGAGGTTGGATGGAGAGCATTTGTGAACAGCAGTTTTCAGTTCTTTCCACAGATTCTCGATTGGATTCAGGTCTGGACTTTGACTTGGCCATTCTAACACCTGGATATGTTTATTTTTCAACCATTCCATTGTAGATTTTGCTTTATGTTTTGGATCATTGTCTTGTTGGAAGACAAATCTCCGTCCCAGTCTCAGGTCTTTTGCAGACTCCATCAGGTTTTCTTCCAGAATGGTCCTGTATTTGGCTCCATCCATCTTCCCATCAATTTTAACCATCTTCCCTGTCCCTGCTGAAGAAAAGCAGGCCCAAACCATGATGCTGCCACCACCATGTTTGACAGTGGGGATGGTGTGTTCAGCTGTGTTGCTTTTACGCCAAACATAACGTTTTGCATTGTTGCCAAAAAGTTCAATTTTGGTTTCATCTGACCAGAGCACCTTCTTCCACATGTTTGGTGTGTCTCCCAGGTGGCTTGTGGCAAACTTTAAACAACACTTTTTATGGATATCTTTAAGAAATGTCTTTCTTCTTGCCACTCTTCCATAAAGGCCAGATTTGTGCAATATATATAGACTGATTGTTGTCCTATGGACAGAGTCTCCCACCTCAGCTGTAGATCTCTGCAGTTCATCCAGAGTGATCATGGGCCTCTTGGCTGCATCTCTGATCAGTCTTCTCCTTGTATGAGCTGAAAGTTTAGAGGGACGGCCAGGTCTTGGTAGATTTGCAGTGGTCTGATACTCCTTCCATTTCAATATTATCGCTTGCACAGTGCTCCTTGGGATGTTTAAAGCTTGGGAAATCTTTTTGTATCCAAATCCGGCTTTAAACTTCTTCACAACAGTATCTCGGACCTGCCTGGTGTGTTCCTTGTTCTTCATGATGCTCTTTGCGCTTTTGACGGACCTCTGAGACTATCACAGTGCAGGTGCATTTATACGGAGACTTGATTACACACAGGTGGATTGTATTTATCATCATTAGTCATTTAGGTCAACATTGGTCATTCAGAGATCCTCACTGAACTTCTGGAGAGAGTTTGCTGCACTGAAAATAAAGGGGCTGAATAATTTTGCACGCCCAATTTTTCAGTTTTTGATTTGTTAAAAAAGTTTGAAATATCCAATAAATGTCGTTCCACTTCATGATTGTGTCCCACTTGTTGTTGATTCTTCACAAAAAAATACAGTTTTATATCTTTATGTTTGAAGCCTGAAATGTGGCAAAAGGTCGCAAATTTCAAGGGGGCCGAATACTTTCGCAAGGCACTGTATATGGATGATGGCCGAGCGGCATAGGCAAGGTGCAATAGATGGTATAAAATACAGTATATACATATGATATGAGTAATGTAAGATATGTAAACATTATTAAAGTGGCATTATTTAAAATTGCATTGTTTAAAGTGACTAGTGATCCATTTATTAAAGTGGCCATTGATTGGGTCTCAATGTAGGCAGCAGCCTCTCTGAGTTAGTGATTGCTGTTTAGCAGTCTGATTGCCTTGAGATAGAGGCTGTATTTTTTTGTGAGGGAGGGAGCGATTATCTTGCTTTATATACAGTGCCTTCAGAAAACATTCATATCCCTTGACTTATTCCACATTTTGTTGTGTTACACAGATGCACCTTGTGATGGGGACAATAAGAGGCCACTCCAAAATATGCAACACAATGCCACAGATGTATCAAGTTTTGAGGGAGTGTGCAATTGGCATGCTGACTGCAGGAATGTCCACCAGAGCTGTTACCAGAGAATTTAAATGCAAATATTTCTACCATAAGCCGCTTCCAACATCGTTTTAGAGAATTTGGCAGTATGTCCAACCGGCCTCACAATCGCAGACCATGTGTTTGGCGACGTGTTTGCGGTTTGCTGATGTCAACGTTGTGAACAGAGTGCACCATGGTGGTGGTGGGGTTATGGTATGAGCAGGCAAAAGCTACGGACAATGAGCACGATTGCATTTTATCAATGGCAATTTGAATGCAGACATATCGTGACGAGATCCTGAGGCCCACTGTTGTGCTATTCATCTGCCGCAATCATCTCATGTTTCAGCATGAAAATACACGGCCCCATGTCGCACGGATCTGTACACAATTCCTGGTAACTGAAAATGTCCCAGTTCTTCCATGGCCTGCATATTCACCAGACATATCACCCATTTAGCATGTTTGGGATGCTCTGGATTGACATGTACAACAGCGTGTTCCAGTCCCCGCCAATATCTGGCAACTTCTCACAGCCATTGAAGAGTGGGACAACATTCCACAGGCCACAATCATCAGCCTGATCAACTCTATGTGAAGGAGATGTGTCGTGTTCATGATGCAAATGGTGGTCACACCAGATACTGACTGGTTTACCTGTTTTCTAAATGTATCTGTGACCAACAGATGCATATCTGTATTCCCAGTAATGTGAAATCCATAGATTAGTCTATTGAAATAAATTCATGAGGCCCTAATTTCCTCATATGAACTGTAAATCAGTAAAATCTTAGAAATTGTTGCATGTTGCATTTATATTTTTGTTCAGTATTCACACCCCTGAGTCAATACATGTTAGAATCACCTTTGGCAGCGATTACAGCTGTGTGTCTTTCTGGGTAAGTCTCTAAGAGCTTTGCACACCTGGATTGTACAATATTTGCACATTATTCTTTCTAAAATTCTTCAAGCTCTGTAAAGTTGGTTGTTGATCATTGCTAAACAGCCATTTTCAAGTTTCCATAGATTTTCAAGCCAATTTAAGTCAAAACTGTAACTAGGCCACTCAGGAACACCCAATGTAGTTTTGGTAAGCAACTCCAGTGTATATTTGACCTTGTGTTTTAGGTTATTGTCCTGCTGAAAGGTGAATTTGTCTCCCAGTGGAAAAGCAGACTGAAACAGGTTTTCCTCTAGGATTTTGCCAGTGCTTAGCTCTATTCCGTTTGTTTTGATCTCCCAAAATCCTCCCTAGTCCTTGCATGATGCAGTCCCCAACATGGTTGGAAATATGAAGAGTGGTACTCAGTGAGGTGTTGTGTTGGATTTGCTAACTTCTTTGCCACATGTTTTGCAGTATTACTTTAGTGCCTATTGCAAAGGCATGTTTTGGAATATTTTTTATTCTGTACAGGCTTCCTTCTTTTCACTCTGTCATTTAATGTTTTGTAGAGTAACTACAATGTTGTTGATCCATCCTCAGTTTTCTCCTATCATAGCCATGAAACTCTGTAAGTGTTTAAAAGTCACCATTGGCCTCATGGTGAAATCCCTGAACAGTTTCCTTCCTCTCTGGCAACTGAGTTAGGAAGGACACCTGCATCTTTGTAGTAACCCATCTGCCAATTGGTGCCCTTCTTTGCAAGGCATTGGAAAACCTCTGTGGTCTTTGTGGTTGAATCTGTGTTTGAAATTCACTGCTCGACTGAGGGGCCTTACAGATAATTGCATGTGTGGGGGTACAGAGATGAGGTAGTCATTCAGAAATCATGTTAAACACTATTATTGCACACAGAGTCCACACAACTTATTATGTGACTTGTTAAGGTCATTTTTACTCCTGAACTTATTTAGGCTTACCATAACAAAAGGGTTGAATACTTTTCTACTCAAGACATTTCAGCTTTTTATTTTTTATTCCTTAATAACATTTGCAAAAACATAATTCCACTTTGACATTATCGGGCATTGTGTGTAGGCCAGTGAAATCTATATTTAATCTATTTTAAATTGAGGCTATAACACAACAAAATGTGTAAAAAGTAAATATGGTATGAATACTTTCTGAAGGCACTGTACCTAATTATTAAAAATCACCAGTGCAGTGATAGAAAACAGTGAAAATGAAAATTGTGACATGGTTTATACATGGTATACATGTACTGTAGGGTACACATGTTGTACATTTTATCACAGGTTATGTGTTAGCGTTTCAAATTTTAACAGCAAGAGATACAAGTTGGATGTTTTCAAATCAATCTAACATCCTGTCTGTTGTGTTTTGCCACCGCTGTGGATAGAGAGCTCTGTGAACGAGCTGAGCTGAGAGGAACAGGAAGGTGTGAGCATGGTGCTGGAGCCTGGTGATGATTAATGCCGTGGCAACGGATATGTTTACAGCATGACACATAGGTGTTAAAAAATGAATCACGATAGAGCTAAAATGACAAAGCTCTCTAGGCCTAACATGGGCCAGTACTGACTAAGAGCATAATTTCTGAAGGGAATAACATGATAGGCCTCTGTACTTTACACTAGTGATGGTAATGACTGTGTAAATGCTGGAAAAAACATCACACTCTGATTACTCACTACTATAACCAAATGGAAGTATTTTTGTACTGACAGTGCAGAGCTCCATTTGGGATAAATGACTTGTCCAGCCTATTGAGGTTCAGAGACCTTATTACCCATAATCACAGTTTGTGTGTGTTTATCTGTGTGAGACTCACGGTCCACTGTCCGGCGCTGAGGTTCTGCAGGGCCCCTGCGGCAGCCTCCAGAGTGTTGTAGTTCTGACTCTCAGTTAGCAGAGACAGGTACAGCCTCACCACTTCCGGTTGGTACAGCAGCTCAAAACCTACAAAGACAGAGAGACAGAGAGACAGAGAGAGAGAGAGAGAGAGAGGGGGGAGGGGTGAGAGAGACATGGAAGTTAGATACGGAGACAGAGAAGTTAAATATGAAGAGAAAAAGAGAGAGAAAGAGACATGAAAGTTAGATACGTAGACAGAAAGAGACAGATAAGGAGAGAGAGGGAGAGGCAGAAGATAGATAAAGAGGCACTTTTAGGATAGATACAGAGGGAGACAGAGAGCCAACAGAGAGACAGATTATTGAACACAATTAAAAGAAACAGAGACATGTAGCTCAGATACAGAGACAGGCAATCAGTCTGTGAAACTGCTCACATAATAAGACTAATAGAAGTCGGCTATCTTCCCACATAATTATGTCAGGCAAGACTATTAGGTGTCTGTCAATTATTATTCTCCCTTTCACACTCTGGTAAATCTCATTAACAGTACGTGATAAACATAACAAACAACTGTGCATAGTCTACCCAAGTTATTGTTATCGCTTGGTAGAAACCATGTGACAACCCTTTAAATGACAGTCATTATTCCATAACTACAATGGAATAACCAATGGCTCCCGAGTGGCACAGTGGTCTAAGGCACTGCATCTCAGTGCAAGAGGCATCAATGCCCTGGTTCAATTCCAGGCTGTATCACATCTGGCCATGATTGGGAGTCCCATAGGGCGGTGCACAACATTTTACGAGTTTGGCCAGGGTAGGCCATCAATGTAAATAATAATTTGTTCTTAACTGACTTGTCTAGTTAAATAAAAGTTACTTAGCTTTTTTTGCATTTTTTTAAAACAGTATTAGTACTGCTGGTACAACACAGTATTTACTAATACCACTGATAGTTAGTATGGTATAAGTGTGGCCAAAAAGTATTAAAAGCTCAGTCACAGATGAAGCAGCCATCAGCGCCAATAGCCTAATGGCCACTATGTAGCTTTTATCAAAGTACAAATCTCTGCTAATGTGATCAGTGACCTCAGTCATAAAACGGTGCCCTGCTTCTACTGGAAGGTAGAGGGAGTGAGTCCCCTCCAATGTTGTTGAGGCAAGGTAACGTGGAGCTTTTTGACATGGTCGGGTCCCTTTGACCTCAGATTATAGTTTAAGACTGTGTTTACACAGTTTAAGAAGACTTAAACTGTAGAAAACTGTAGAGAGCATATGTCATTGGTTGTAATTATGTGAATACTGCAACACATAACCTGGTCTTTTTCTCATTTTGACTAAATTACACTCAAATAAATAATCTGTTGCCACAGACCAAGTTTCAGATCCGATCTCACAACAATACATCACTCACACTAGATTCATATATATATATATTAGCCTTGTGAATGAATCATGATGTAAGTAGATATTGATTTTACATATACAACAAGATCAAGTATCTGAAAGCAAAGTTTCTCTCTGTCCATTTAACACATTGTAGCAGTCAGTCAATGGTTGGCTTGAGCTGTGTGGTAAACTGTGTAATTACATTATCAGCTATCAGATGGATCGGGCTGCGCAGTGAGAGGCAGAGAAAGTATCGAACCCCACTCTCCTTTCCACTACCAAGGTCAGCTCAGGCTGTTTGACATCCCAGGGGAGGAGCACTTCTCAAACTGTAGTACATCCACACTAACAGCCCCTCGCTATGGAAGACAACTTGGCTTGGCTCTATGGACTCAAAACCAAGTATTTCATCATCAGCAAAATACATCTGTATTCATATATTCTCAAAAACCTTCTGCACTTTAAAGTCTGCAAGTCTAAAGTGGTGGATCAGAACAGTCTATCTTTTCTTCACTGTTCTCTGAATAATAGTATCAGTCAGAACACACTGTACGTGCGCACACACACACACACACACACACACCTCAATTATTCACTTCCACTGAGCTTAAATGAAAGAAAATAACCATTGGTTCATTCCATGTTATCCGAGGCGTTCATTTCCAGAGGTATATTTCAAACCACATATATTAACTGTAAATGATTGATACACTGTGGTGGGAGAGGAATTCTATACATTCTTTGTTGGAAATGAAGAGAACAGTGAAAGTCTTAGAAATACAAAGAGGTAGAAAAGTACTGCTCGCTTCAATGGATGAGGCCAAGAAACAGACTTGGATATCTGGAAGGGCCTTTTACCATCGCCTTAATGAGGGAGAGAAGAAAAGAAGAAAGTCTAGAGTGAGACAAACGACTCTGAAGCCCTGGAGAGGAGGAGACGAGAGGGAGCAGAGCTGTCTATTTCTGCCAGATCTAGACTAGACTACATCCAGCTCTGGGCGTGAGCAGACCTCTAACTGTCTTCAGGAAATGCACAAACCTTGAATAACCATTTTCACCTCGAATAACCATTTTCACGTCTAAATCTGGGGCTCACACCCATCATTTTGGAGAAAGAGTAAATTATGGATGTGGGAATGGCTGACTTTGGTCCCTTCATCCTGGGGTTGCCAGATCCAGCCACTCCACAGAGCTGTTTCCTGTCCATGATCCTGTCCTAATCCTTCCACAATATCTCTCCACAACCATGTAAACCAATTGTGGTGCATGGAGAGGAGGTTGCCAGTCATAAAGAAAGATGCTTGTTTGTGTTAGGGATTCAGGTTTCATAAGGAGCTCTGTGAGTCAGAGGGAGTGAGGTCACAGTGTGTGAGTAATCAAAGAGAGGCCAGCTAATGTGTGATTCAAACAACTGAATTGCCTTTGTCTGGGGCTTAAACAGCATACCACAGCTCGGGAGCAGAACAGTGGAACAGACACAGACAGCGCAGTGCTGTAGCAATACGTCTCCCCATACAACTTGGCTTATTTCAGGCATATTCAGTCAGTCAATGCAGACTCAGCAAAGTCAAGGCCATTTATCAGACTCAGAGGCTTCACAGCAGAGGCAGAAACTCCCAGTGCCAAGTTCACTTTTAAATCCAGGACAACATTTTAATAAGCAAGAACCTGTAAATCTGCAATCCTACATTTCCCTGTTCCCCACTCTCTTGTAAATCCACGGTCTTGGACTCGTCTCTTCCAGTCCGAGAGTTAGGAAGTTGCCAAGGGCTCAGATAAAGTGGCCAAGTACTGTCCCCTCAGAGGCAAATGAAAAGGGAGGGACATTCATGTGGCCTTTAAACTAATTCCTAGAGCTCTCTCTAAGATCTGCACATGTCCAGTGAATGAAGAACTGTTCCAGAGCTCTGAGCCCATGTCCACATTAGACATATTATCTCTGTAAGGTTCATTTCTATGGTTTGCAGTCAAATGGCAGTGCACATCATAGGGGTTGGTTTAGCACCATAGAGATGCTAATATCTTTATGAGGCTTTTTTATATGGCTTGCAGTGCATCTTCATGGATCACCTTCATGTCAGACTAACTAGTAGGGTATAGGGTAGTGCTGTACTAGCATAGTATGGTCATGACATGTACAGTGTATTAACCACTTTCCAGTCATTAGTTAGCGTTGCCTTTGCCTGGCTACCCAAACCTCTTGCTCCTGCTAAACGCTATGCCACAGCACAGCACAATGAGTCTAGATCTGAGTACCTCCCCGAGGATTTCTATAATGGAAATCCATTCTAGACAGTCAATCGGTGATGACTTTGTTTTGTACAACAACCATCATTTTGATGTCACCACAAACGTCTGCAGCAAACATAGAGCAGCGGAAGAATTCAGTTTGAGTCATCAGGCAAGCGTCGCCTGCTAGCTGCCTGCCAGGCAGGTTGTTAGCAGGGAATTATAATGAATGTTGAATAATTAACTGTCGCTGTGGCGTGACCTCTATGTCCCTCTGGTGCTGGAGCTTTGAGCTACACTCACACATTGTACCACATACAGCACGCATGTTTTTTAAATGTATTTTTATTTTGACTTATGTACAAACAGTAACACATCTGTAATACAGTCTGTCTCTCTCTCTCTCTCTCTCTCTCTCTCTCTCTCTCTCTCTCTCTCTCTCTCTCTCTCTCTCTCTCTCTCTCTCTCTCTCTCTCTCTCTCTCTCTCTCTCTCTCTCTCTCTCTCTCTCTCTCTCTCTCTCTCTCTCTCTCTCTCTCTCTCTCTCTCTCTCTCTCTCTCTCTCTCTCTCTCTCTCTCTCTCTCTCTCTCTCTCTCTCTCTCTCTCTC